>NC_090728.1:169140443-169245443 GCF_036898095.1 Palaemon carinicauda
ACTTTTAACGGCGTAGGTCTTGGGGATACGATTCTCCAATTTGAATTCATATCTATGTGAAATGATTTCTGTGTACAAATGTATGTTGCCATTCCACAACATGCCCAGCTCAGTTTAAAAAAAAAAAAAAGAAAGAGAATCGTATATTTTTCATTCGGATTGCAAAGCAAATTCTGTGAACATAATAAAGGGCCCTGAATGGAGGGATGCCAAGATGAACTTGAGTCAGGTTAAAATTTAGAAAAAATGTGAAAGAGCCGGAAATTTCCTGTTTGTTTCTATGCAGAGCTTCATGTGCATTACTTTTTAGTTGAGTCAATTTATATGTATTGCATAATCTATATTAAGATATGTTACGGTATCGGACAAAAAAAGCACTGGATGAAAATGAATATGGCTGTCTCAGTAATTCTATTGTGTATAACATTAGTTTTAGAAATGTAAGTATTGTTAAGTATTTTTATATCAAATAAAAATGGATAATCCCAGATATGACATTTATTTACACATTATATCGTGTCTTGTGGTTCTGATTCTCCAATTTTACTGTATACTTTTTCGCAATGTTTTGGTGTGTAAGTGTATGTTGTTACTGCTCTTATGGAAAAAAGATACAAACTAAAGGAAAATTGAATATGAAGCTTCCATCATTGCAATAGGTCGATTAATGTGATAGGAAGACAAAGAATGGTCAGAGTTATAAACAAATCTTATGCAACAAGTATAAACAATTGACCAAACAATTTCCAGAGACTAATAAATATATTAGAAATAAAAAATCAATTGACCGGAAACTCTTGTCAAACAAATTAAGATGAAATTAAGCAGCTGAAGAAGACAGGAGAACAATACTCGAAAGAATGAAAGCGCTTCTTCCAAATAGATTGACAACCGAAAATCTTGAAATACTTTCTCAATATGCAAATATTCTGTGATATTGAAGAAGAAACAGACTAAATGTGTTTCTCAAAGGTAAATTTACGACCAAATATCACACCTAAAAATTTCTAAAGTCATATAGAGGTAAAGGAACGCAGTCAATAGTGAGATCCGGATGTTGAGCCACTGACTTCCACCTAATTACAATCATACTTCCCAATAACACTTATGTATTAGCGAGACACAAATTACTATTCAGTATAAAGTATTTTATGATATGATAATTATACGGTCTATACAGTATTTTTATCTTTATCTTACAGACACACAATCACAACGTTTGCCTGCAGGGACCATACCGACTGAGCTATCAAGAGAGATAAAAGTTTATGACAAATCTCCGTACATATTCCTGTCGAATTCAGGAATCTGTTCATACACTCGAAATAAACCCATCTCCACCATGATAGCTTAATCGTAAGTTTGCAACACGTGGTTATTATAAATGAATATATATCACAAGCACACGTGATTTCAATCAATGTAAATATCACCCACGAATGGCATTTAATACCGAATTCTATCTTGGGAATATACATCCACTTGGAATTTCAAGTGGATGCATTTTCAAATGAATAAATACTTGGTTTCTCGCTGTCCCTCAGTTAGGGAATGAGTAGTCATACCCTGGTACCCTTGTAAGTGGAGTTGTAATTAAGGAAGGGGACGAGGGTGGGAAGTGTTGAATCTGTGTGCGTGCATATCTATCTATATATTCAGCCATCATTTTGATGGGTTGCGTACACTGGTAATATTATTACAAAAGTTAAAGCAGGTCGAAAGTTCTCCAAACCTGGTAATCTTATGTTTAACTGGCCTCAATTAGCCCTCTCTGTTTCACACACTTTAGTTTCTTTGCAATTAAATTGAATAAAAAAAATGCAATAATTCACGCATTTGCACATTCATGAAGTTCTGAAACACTAGAGAGGATAACACCAAGATAATCTACAGCAATATTAACAGCAAAGTTACCATGCGGGAGAATATCGATTGTGTCTGGTCCTGTTAGTTCTGCCTCGCCAAGGTTACGAACACAGAAATGTTCTTACGAGAGAGAGAGAGAGAGAGAGAGAGAGAGAGAGAGAGAGAGAGAGAGAGACAGACAGAGAAATTCATGGAAAGGCTGATGCAACATTTATACGATTTTACAAGTGACCAACGTTGCAAGAGTTTATTTATCTCAATGAAATTCTCTCTCTCGGAATTTTCCTTCAAACATAAGGCAGAAATTCTGGTTGTATCATACGCTGTTGTGAGAGATAATCTTGATAAGTATCGCGCACCTGCGTCTTATTACACATGAATAAATGTCTGTTACAATGAAGGCTGAAGCTGAGATTAGTGAGCAACTAAATAAGGAAATATTTTTATTATAAGAATAAAGAGAAAGTTTCTTACACAGAGGGAACCTCAATTCATTTAGGGTAATATAATCTAAAACCGTAATGAAAAGTAATAAAGTATTTATATTGAACATTCACATAACGACTGATGATACACACTATATTTCTCGGCTTTCATACAGCATTTAGGGGACGATTTTGTTTATGAAAATATGATGTTTGCATTTAAAAGATACTAGAAGCTGTGAAAAATATCAAATATTTCAAAAACATAAACTCAATGTTGAAGTGAAACTGCTTTTACTGTAGCACTATATTTGATTTTACAGTTTTTGAAAATAGGATGACGTTCATATTCTAACACTGAGTCAAGTCAGTGATAAAGAACTGAAGATTATAAAGTTTTTTTTTCAGTACTTTTGAGACTGGTAGAAGTATTCTGATAAACATGGAAAGTGTTTCTCTACTTTTATATCTACTTATTATATTGATATACACAATTTAAAGTCAGGATATTTAGGTAGGTTGCTCTAGATTATACTACTCTCTTCTTGACAGGATAACAATGGCATAGTAATCCCTCAAAAAAAAAAAAAAAAAAAAAAAAGACTATACTTGCGTATATACACACACCGTTCATGTTGAAATCTTAAAAACTCCTGCACAGGATAAGCGTCAAAGATTTTCAGCGAATATAAAAGTTTTCTTATGAAGAGTAAAAAAATTATTGATATCAAAAACTGGTTTTATGTATTGTACACGTATTATTAACTTCCGTGATCTACTTGCAATAATAATTTAGATAATGAACACAAAAAGAGTTTCTTTTTACATCTACATACTACTTTATAAATCCTGATTAGCTATCGAAATAAAGAGGTTCGTTGCTGTGGTTTGATCCAATCGATCTTTTTAACATCGCCTAACATGGGAATAAAGTTTGTTCAGGAACAGAATCAACGAATCTCACTAAGCAAAACAAGAACGACAATTATGATAATTTGGTCATTACTGAAGACTGATTCATTGAAAGTTTTCATGCTACAAGTGTCAACCTGAAAGGAAGGCGTTGGAATTTCCCAAGAATAAGAAGGGAATTCGAGGTGGGTGTTGGTACGTTCCTGGACGAGTGGGCTGATGTGCGAACGTAACGTTATGTGCGTACGTCTGTTTGATTGCTTCATAGAGTTAAGGAATGCACCCCCCCCCCCTTGTACTCTACAGTGAAGTCTTTAAGGCTGGACAGCAAGGCGGAAGAACGCAAGTGGAAACAGGTAAAGTACTCCACTAAATAGTGGGTGGACCTACGGTGGGAAAGTGTATATGTACGACTGAATGTTAAAAAAACATATCAACTTCAATGAAAATACTACACTCATATAGGAACCCAGCAAACTTTCATTTTCACTCTTCCTAGTAAAAGAGCTGCATCAAATCGATTATCAATGTCAAATAACCTGACAATTTTGAGAAATGGCTAAGCCTGAAATTTCCTGTTTGTGTCTCAGAGAAAAATTTTAATGTGTTCGGATTCTGATTGTCCCATGGCTTAATTTCATAAAAAACTTGAAATATCAATTATATAAACTATTGTTTAGTATTCATACTCCTCCTTATCCTTACCAATGTAAATTTTCCATTTCATGTTTGTTTGTTAGTATCGGTTGGATAGGAATAAAAATTTTTCCAGCACGTATTTCTGCGTACCAGATAGTTTTTCTAATAGGAATTTCATACGTCAAAGACAGGTTCTGCGAAGTAATAAGTTTTTAATGGTTCATTTTTACGTACCAAATATGTTTTCTTCTTAGTAAAGGTTGCACACAGAGATTAGTTTTCTAGATTCTGGAACGAATTCCTTATATAATAACTTGCACTTAAATTAACAATTAGTAATTAGTGAGTGACTTACTCGGACTGCTGATTCATTCAAACCTTGATGGAATTTACTGGCGTCATCAATAGGATGTTTTTCATGGGCAATATATTTTCAATAAATCAAATCATAATTTTGACAAGGAAAATTATTAGTAAAATTTTCCCTACAATATAAATTGTACAACTAATCTACTCTTTCAATTGCAAAATTTTCCCTCATTAACAAAACACGAAAACTCTCATTGAAGCTTCAATGAGGATTTTGCACAGATAAACAGCATCATATTGCGTTGATAATGAAATTAGCATACGTGGAAATCTATTTCATCATTAAACAAGTGGCGTTTTGTAAGCAAAAAAAATTGCAATAAGTAACAAAGCTGAAAACGATAGTTTGATTTAAATACACTTGTTACATCGGATGACCTAATGAATAATTATATTGTAATGATGTTCCCAAGGAAAAGGAAAGTAGTGTTGTAACACACGGTCGAAAAAATGTAACATCGTACACCTTGTTGTTGTTGACTATAGCCTAGCCCTTTTGGACAGACACGGGCTTTTGCAATCTTGCAGCCCGTAGTAGTATCGTACACCTGGCAGCTTCCATTATATCTACGTAGTGTCACTAAACGTTTCTCTCAATGTACGTACTATCGAGTATATAAGGAGTCACGGCACTGCCGGGCCACGTTTGCTCACTCACTTCTTACTTGACGGCTGCGCTCGTAACAAGATGAAGCTCTCCACAACCTCCGAGAAACTTTCTCATATCAGAGAAATGTTTGTTAAGGATAATTTTGTGCGCAATCCAGAAAACGTGACCTCAAACAGGCTGATAACTTATATCATAATAATTTCTGTCGTTTATTCTTTCATTGTTGGCGGCTTGATTGGATATAACATCCAATCAGTTTGTGAAAACTCCCACAACGACACACGTCATCTAAAGAGTCCGGTGACAACAGTTCCTGGCGATGTCATCTCCACCACTAAAGAAATTGACCACTGGAAGAACTATAGTTATGCTGAAGTACTCAGACGGCAACACTATGACTTGGGAAGAGTTGGCTGCCGTCTTAAGGAACACGTGGAGAATGTGGCGGACTTGCTGTCTCCCGAAGACGCCCTTCGAGACGAACAGTTCTTTCCGAAGAAGGTCGTACTCAATCGATGTTCGCCATCAGAAAGCTATTGTGCCGGAGGGATGTGCTCTCCCGTCGAAAAAACCCTCAAGGAAATAATCATTTCGTACAACAATGGAACTAAACAAGAGTTTGTAAAAAGAAATATCTATGAAGACTCTCGGTGTATGTGCTTGCGACCATGAAAAGGAGAATGGAGTTCGTAAGATGTTACTAAATTTCTATTGAGGATACTTATTAGTTCAAAAGGTAATGTTCAAGTTAGCAGCTGTGACACATAACCGTTTCATGAAAAAAATTATAACTAACACTACGTAATCAATCCTATAAAGGAAACGATATAACTTTATTGTGAGAGTCCAATATCAAATGTAATTTGAACATGATTAAGAAATGTGAATAGTTTTTATATTTTATTTCATAAACAAATTTATCCTTGTCTATTTTGGGATATAATTTGAACATATCTAAAGTTCAGCGTATTTTGAATTTTTCTGAGATTTAATATTTCATGCGTTTTTAGACGTCTGGCAGATGTGGTGACGCACCTGACTGGTGATCGCCAGACTGGGTTTCGAGTCCCACTCAAATTCGTTAGTTCCTTTCGTCGCTGCATCCTCACCATCCTTGTGAGCTAAGAATGGGGTGGGGGGTGGGGAAGCCTATAGGTCTCATGCAAATATTATTGCAGAGCTTTAGATGCATTAGTTTTGAGTCGAGTTTTAATTCAGTCAATTTACAGTATGAGATAATACGACATCACACCAAAGAAATATTGGATGTGCCTTTGGGAAGATAAGAATGAATCTGACTTCTTTCAGCATGCTCACTGGGTACAACATTAGTTTTTGATATTTACTTATTGTTAAGTGTGTATTTATTTGTATAATAAATATATAAATGCATAATCTAAGATTTGACTTTTATTTACCTAGTATAGTGTAAGTCTTGCGGATTTGATTATCTAATTTCACTTCATATTTTGTGAAAATGTCTTTGGTAAGTAAATGTATGTTGCTATTGATCTTATTATTTCGTTTTCTTTAATATTTTCACAAAATTACGAATTTTTAATTTAAACTTCTGATATATAAAGGAAAAAGCTTTAATACAGTCACTATAATAGAACTACAAAAGGAGAATGAAAATTTCAAACAGAAAAAAGATTTACACTAAAGAAAATTAATTTTGCCGATTTCGTCCTAGCAGTTGGTCGTTGATTAATCTCACAGGCACCAGTGTCTGACATTTGCCCTGATTTTATCAAACAAATTCAATCCATCCTTTCAGCTACACCTTCCTGAAATGAACATTTTCATTGGGAACAGAAACAAAGATTTTCATAAGATAAAAAATGTTATGATGTTAAAGTCATTAATTAATGAATACTGAATGATTTAAAAGTTTTCTGCTGTATGGGTGTAACAAGTGCAGAACTAGTGATGTCAACTTTAAAGTTATGTCTACATAGAAAGAAAGATGATGGAAAATTCCAATAATACAATACAACTGGTCCCAAGTTGTAGTTCTTTTTTGCCTTTGTCAATATCAAAGATTCAGTGAAGGATACGTATTCACCGCTGTCGTCTGTTTCTTAGTTTATTTGTTTGTGAGCAACTTTACACACAAACTAATATACCGATTTTGATCAAACTTGGTAGTCAAGTTGGGTATGACCCAAGATTGAAAATGTAACATTTTGGATAAGTAATAAAGTACAAGTACGCAGCAGTACTTTGAAAATAATCGCAATGTTAAGTAAATAGCAAATATTTTGCCCAGTTTACTTTTTATTTGTGAACAACATTACACAAACACTACAAAACCAATTTCAAAGAAACTTGGTGGATATGTGAGGCATTCCCCAAGGACGAATCCACTAGATTTTGAAGAAAATACATGGAAGTACAAGTATGCAGTGGAATCAAGCGCAAAATAAGATTGCTTGGTGTAGCGAAGGCTTGCTACTAGTTTGTATCATGTTGGTCTCGAACTCCAGATCACAGAAGAGAAAATGAGAACTTTCTTACTATTAGAATCAGACTAAAATGGCTGTCCCTCTTGGTGCGGTTTACAATGTCGGTCAATATTGAATAAGTGCAAGGATTCAAAGTAAGAGCCAGCAATCAGAAATGAAAACAAAGAGGAGGTTACGTGAAAAGTGTGAGTAAATCAAAACAAAATACCGAACAAGTATGATAATTCAAGGCCATCAAAATTACAGTATATTTGAAAGTGTAAAGAAAATCACGAATGAATTATCGACAAAACTATTGTAAAATAAAATTCCATAATGGGAGAAACTAGTCTGTTTCGATTACCCAAAGCAGAGAGGCCTGAATTCAACATCAATCTTAAAATTATATTTGAAATAAACTTGTTGGCTGAATGCATAAGTTGCAGTCAATCATGGCCCGAATAAATGGAAAAAAATATAATGAATTGCTTATAAAACGTAAAGTATTTGCAAAGAAGAGTAATTTCAATATCAACAGGTATTTGTTGCTTAATACACAAGTAATGAAAATTTTTAGAGGAAATTAAGCTAGAAATATCCAATATATTGGCATAAATTATTTACCAGACTCCAAAAAGGCTTCACGAGTATGGGAGACAAATGCAAGTCATTGTCTTGTCACACAAAGAACAAACCAATGAGCATATCTGATAAACATATGATCACCGTCCAAGCATACATCTTCCTCATCCAAGCTGGGAGCAGAGAAGACTTGCCAATAGCAGCTGACGGTTCAGTGTGTAGACCTATAAATAGCCAAACCCACGATCCTTAACTCAAAAGGACGGTAAGGTTATGTCCACTAACAATTATAATCGAGCCGTGAGAGGGTGTCACACTATGGACCCATATAAACGGGTCTTCAACCTTGATAAGGCTACCATAATCATGTACTTGGTGACATATAAAAAGGATTAGGAAAGGACTGAAGTAATAAAAAATGAAGGGGGAAATATAACAACAACAACAACAACAACAACAACCCCCCGCCCCCCAACCCTATATAAGTTTCCATACGTACGGCTACCCGACTGGTTTAGAGGTAGTAGGTTGGCCAGGGCACCAACCACCCGTTGACATACTACCACAAGAGTTATGGTATCTTCTGACTGGCCAGACAGTAATACATTACATCCTTCTCTCTGGTTACGGTTCATTTCCCTATGCATACACATACACCAAATATTCTGGCCTATTCTTTATATATTCTCATCTGCCCTCATACATATGACAACACTGAGATTACCAAACAATTCTTCTACACCCAAAGGGTTACTGTACTGTAATTGTTCAGTGGCCATTTTCCTCTTGCTAAGGGTAGAAGAGACTCTTTAGCTATGGTAAGCAGCTCTTCTAGGAGAAGGACACTCCAAAATTAAACCATTGTTCTCTAGTCTTGGGTAGTGACATAGCCTCTGTACCATGGTCTACCACTGTCTTGGGTTAGAGTTCTCTTGCTTGAGGGTACAATCGGGCATACTATTCTATATAATTTCTCTTCCTCTAGTTTTGTTAAAGTTTATATATTTTATATAGGAGATTTTTATTTTAATGATGTTACTATTATCAAAATATTTAATTTTTCACTTTTTCCTTTCCTCACTGGGCTATTTTCCCTGTTGGAGCCCCTGGGCTTATATCATCCTGCTTTTCCAACTAGGTTTGTAGCTTAGAGAGTAATAATAATAATAATAATAACAACAGAAACATCTTTGTAACAGTACAACGTCTGTAAAGTCAACTTGAAGGGTAAACTCGTTCAAAGCAAGCATTTGATATGTGAAAACTCGATATAATACTGCAATAAAAGAAAAAAAAAATTACCAGAAAGGACGAACAATTAGTCATAAAGTGAAGGAAAGAAAGAATATCATTTAATGGGAAAACATTAAAATGTAATAACAGAAGAAACGACTTTAAACTTGAGTAAATAAGAAACATACACGTGGGCATTGCATCAACGAAAACATACAAACGCTATTGGAAGGGTCAAAGACTTGAATGTCGTGGGTAACAATGAGGTGGTCTTATAAGAAAACGAGCAATCCCATTGATCGATATAAAGGGGGAGGAGTTTACGAGCAGAAGTTCTAAAACTGGTAACACGAATGTACATACGAACGAACGAGAGCGAATGCAACCGCTTCGTAGAATGTCAACAAACAAATCAAAAATATACCAGTAGTATAGGATATTGATAATTTGTGCAGTTTTCCATGGATTTAATATACGTCAAAGAAAATAATGTATAGAAAAATACATGACATTTTCCTAATGTGTTTTCTATATATATATATATATATATATATATATATATATATATATATATATATATATATATATATATAATATACATATATATGTTATAATATTTATATATATATATATATAATATACATATACATGTTATAATATTTATATAAATATATATATATATATATATATATATATATATATATATATATATATATATATATATATATATACATGTATAGATACACACACACACACATACATATATATAAATATATATATATATATATATATATATATATATATATATATATATATATATATATATATATATATATATTATATGCGCATATATATAATAGTATTTTCCATGTATGAAAGACAACATAGTGTGTTAAAATTAACTTGGCTAAACAAGTTTCTAAATAAATCACTTGAGGCATTTTTTAAGGCAGAAAAGAATTGCAATAATCATCAAAGCTGAAAAGGATATCTCGGTTGAAATAGCGTTCTTAAATCGGATGAGCAGATGAATGAGTATTTTATAATGATGTTCCGAAGCCAAGAGAATCGAGTGCTGTTACGTAACACATGCTTAAAAAAGGATAACTTCGTACATCTGGCACCTTACATTAGACGTACGTACCATTGGTAGGATATCTATGGTACGTACCCTCAGTGAACTAGAACGTATTCTCAATGTACATATCAAGATGCGCCATCTTTGTACATACCCTCAAGTATATAAAGGGGTCGGGAGTCACGTTGACCCACACTTCCTACCTGCCACTCGTAACAAGATGACACGCTCCACAGCCTCCAAGATACTTTCTCATAAGAAAGAAATGTTTTTGGTTAATACTTCTATGCGTAATCCAGAAAAATGTCTTCAAAGATGCTAATTATTTATATCATCATCATCATTTCTTCCGTGTTTTGCACCATTGTCGGCGGCTTGATTGGATATAACATCAAATCATTTTGTGAAAAGTCCCACAACGACACAAGTAAGGAAAAGAGTCAGGAGGCGACAGTTCCTGGCCGGGAGAACTATAGTGATTTTGAACTCTTCAGACGGCAAAACTATGACCTGGGAAGAGTTGGCTGCCGCCCAAAGGAACACGCGGTGAATGTTGTAGATTTGCTGTCTCCATAAGACGCCCTTCAAGACAAACAGTTCTTTCTGAAGAAGGTCGTACTCAATCGATGTTCGCCATCAGAGAGCTATTGTGCCGGAAGGAAGCACTGCTCTCCTGACAAAGTTACAACCAAGGAAATAATCATTTCATACAAAGATGGCAATGAACAAAAGTTTGCAAAAAGATATTTCAAAGAACATTCTCAGTGTAAGTGCTTGCGACCTTGAAAGAGGGCGAATGATGTTGGTGATGCTACTTCGTTTCCATTGAGGATCATTATTTGTACAAAAACGTAATTTTCATGTTTGCAGCCGTGACAGACGTGTTTCACGAGATTTGTGTTATAACTGTAACACTATGTAATCAATCTGGTAAAGGAAACGATATAATTTTCCTGTCAAGACCGATATCAGTGTGATGTGAATATGATTAACGAGTGAGAACAGCTTTTCAATTTTTATTTATTCAACAATTATATCCTTATCTATTTTGAAACACAATGATATGAACATATCTAAAGTTGTGTGTATTTTGAAATTTCTCCCAGATGTAATATTTCATGCCTTTTTATAAAATGTCTATGTAAATAGCTTACCAGTATTAATGTAGATATTTATATACATTACTTTTTAGCTGAGTTTTAATTCAGTCAATTTATATTTATTGCGTAATTTATATCCAGAGATATTACGATATCAGACCAAAGAAATACTTAACGTGCTATTGGGAAGATAAAAATGAATATGGCTTCTTCCAATATTTTAATTGTATGTAACATTAGTTTTCAAAATTTAATTATTGTTACTTGTGTATTTATTTTTTATATTGTATGTAAGTGAATATTCTAAGCCTTTACTTTTATTTAGGATTGTTGTGGCCTGATTGGTAACGTCTCTGTCTGGTGTTTGCCAGACGGGGGTTAGAGTCCCGCTCAGACTCGTTAGTGCCATTGGTGTCTGCAACCTTACCATCCTTGTGAGCTAAGGATGGGGGTTTGGGGAGCCTATGGGTCATCTGCTGAGTCATCAGCAGTCCCTGGTCCTAGATTGGGTGGAGAAGAGGTTTGGGCGCTGATCATATAATATATGGTCAGTCTCGAGGGCATTGTCCTGATTGCTAGGGCAATATGCTTCTGCCATTCATGAGCGACCTTTAAACCTTTGAACTTTTAACGGCGTAGGTCTTGGGGATATGATTCTTCAATTTGAATTCATATCTATGTGAAATGATTTCTGTGTACAAATGTATGTTGCCATTCCACAACATGCCCATTTCAGTTTTTAAAAAAAGTCGTATATTATTCATTCGGATTGCAAAGCAAATTCTGTGATCATAATAAAGGGCCCTGAATAGAGGGATGCCAAGATGAACTTGAGTCAGGTTAAAATTTAGAGAAAATGTGAAAGAGCCGGAAATTACCTTTGTTTTTATGCAGAACTTCATGTGCATTAGTTTATAGTTGAGTCAATTTATATGTATTGCATAATCTATATTAAGATATGTTACGGTATCGGCCAAAAGAAGCACTGGATAAAAATGAATATGGCTCTTTCAGTAATTCAATTGTGTATAACATCAGTTTTAGAAATGTAATTATTGTTAAGTATTTAATCTATATATCAAATATAAATGGATAATCCCAGATATGACATTTATTTACCCATTATAACGTGTCTTGTGGTTCTGATTCGCCAATTTTACTATATACTTTTTCGCAATGTTTTGGTGTGTAAGTCTATGTTGTTATTGATCTTATGATTTAAATTTTCTTTGATATTTCCATTGAGAGATAAATTTTTACTTTGAATATCTAATATTTCATGATTATCTGGCTTATTTAAGCAAATATATCTAAAACTGATAATACAATAAAACAATTAAAGGGGAATAGTAAATTGAAATGAAAAAAAGATTTCAACACTAAAAGAAAACTGAATCTGAAGCTACCATCATTGCAATAGGTCAATTGATATGATAGGACTGCAAAGGATGGTTAGAATTATAAAAAAAATCTTATGCAACAAGTATATACAACTGACCGAACAAGAGTGCCAGAGACTAATAAATATACTAGAAATTAAAAAACAATTGACCGGAAACTCTTGTCGAACAAATTAAGATGAAATTCAGCAGCTGAAGAAGACAGGAGAACAATACTCGAAAGAATGAAAGCGCTTCTTCCAAATAGATTGACAACAGAAAATCTTGAAACACTTTCTCAATATGCAAATATTTTGTGATATTGAAGAACAAAAAGACCAAAAGTGTTTCTCAAAGGTAAATTTGCTACCAAATATCACACCTAAAATTTCTAAAGTATTATAGAGTTAAAGAAACGCAGTCAGTAGTGAGATCCGGATGTTGAGCTACTGACTTCCACCTAATTACATTCATACTTCCCAATAACACTTGTGTACTTTAGCAGGATAAAAATTAATATTCAGTGTAAAGTGTAAAGTATTTGTTGATAATAAGATAATTATACGGTCTATCCAGTATTTTTCTTTAGTTTACAAACACACAATTACAATGTTTATATATATATATATATATATATATATATATATATATATATATATATATATATATATATATATATATATATATAAAAAAATACACAAACACAATATATACAAAACTATTTTCCATTGATAAAAGGCATCGCAATGTATTGAAAGTAGACTTTGCCATCTTCAGTAAAGTGTAAGTAAAAATATATCTTCTAAATAAATCATATGAGGCATTTTTTGAAAGCAAAAAAATTTGCAATGAGTCAAAGCTGAAAAAGACATCGTGATTTAAATAGCATTCTTAAATCGGATGAACAGATGAATGAGTATTTTATAATGATGTTCCGAAGACAAGATAATTATGGGCTGTTACACAACACCTGCTTGAAAAAGGATAACATCGTGCATCTGGCAACTTCCATTATTCGTATGTACGGTCGTAGGTACCAATTATGTGCCCCCTTTGTACGTACACTCAAGTATAAAAAAGAGCCAGGGGTCAGGTTGACTCTCAATTCCTACCTTCCACTCGTAACAAGATGACACGCTCCCCAACCTCCACGATACTTTCTCAGGGGAGAGAAATGTTTGTGGAGAATATTTCTGTGCGTGTTCCAGAAAACATGTCCTCAAAAAAGTTGATTATTTGGATCATCATTGCTGTTGTGATTTCCTCAATTGCTGGCGGCTTAATTGGATATACCATCCAATCATTCAGTGAAAATTCCTGCAACAACACAAGTGATGAAAAGAGCCAGGAGGCCACAGTTCCTGGCGACGTCATCCCCACCATTGAAGAAAATGACAACTGGAAGAACTACAGTGATGTTGAGCTATTCAGACGGCAACACTATGACCTGGGAAGAGTTGGCTGCCGCCCTAAGGAACACGTGGTGAATGTTGTAGACATGCTGTCTCCCAAAGACGCCCTTCAAGACAAACAGTTCTTTCCGAAGAAGGTCGTACTCAATCAATGTTCGCCATCAGAGAGCTATTGTGCCAGAGGGAAGCGCTGCTCTCCTGACAAAGTTACAACCAAGGAAATAATGATTTCATACAAAGATGGCAATGAGCAAAAGTTTGTAAAAAGAAATTTCGAAGATCATTCTCGGTGTAAGTGCTTGCGACCTTGAAAGAGGGTGAATGATGTTGGTGATGCTACTACGTTTCCATTGAGGATCATTATTAGTACAAAAATGTAATTTTCATGTTTGCAGCCGTGAGAGACGTGTTCACGGGATTTGTGTTATAACTGTAACACTATGTAATCAATCTGGTAAAGGAAACGATATAATTTTCCTGTCAAGACCGATATCAGTGTGATGAGAATATGATTAACGAGTGAGAACAGCTTTTCAATTTTTATTTATTCAACAATTCTATCCTCATCTATTTTGAAACACAATGATATGAACATATCTAAAGTTGTGTGTATTTTGAAATTACTCCCAGATGAAATTTTTCATGCCTTTTTATAAAATGTCTTCGTGAATATCCTACCATTATTAATGCAGAGATTCATATGCATTACTTTTGCGCTGAGTTTTTAATCAGTCAATTAATATTTATTGCGTAATTTATATCCAGAGATATTACGATATCAGACCAAAGAAATACTTAACGTGCCATTAGGAAGATAAAAATGAATAGGGCTTCTTCCAATATTTTAATTGTGTTTAACATTAATGTTCGAAATGTAATTATTGTTACGTGTATTTATTCTCTATATTGTATATAAATGGATATTCTAAGGCTTCACTTTTATTTAGGATTGTTGTGGCCTGATTGATAACGTCTCTGTCTGGTGTTTGCCAGACGTGGGTTAAAGTCCCGCTCAGACTCGTTAGTGCCATTGGTGTCTGCAACCTTACCATCCTTGTGAGCTTCAGGTTAGGGGGTTTGGGGAAGCCTATGGGTCTATCTGCTGAATCATCAGCAGTCCCTGGTCCTGGCTTGGGTGGAGAAGAGGCTTGGGCGCTGATCATATAATATATAGTCAGTCTCTAGGGCATTGTCCTATTTGCTAGGACAATATCTCTGTCCCTTGACTCTGCCATTCATGAGCAACCTTTGAACTTTTAACGGCGTAGGTCTTGGGGATATGATTCTCCAATTTGAATTCATATCTATGTGAAATGATTTCTGTGTACAAATGTATGTTGCCATTCCACAACATGCCCAGCTCAGTTAAAAAACGAAAACCGTATATATTTCATTCGGATTGCAGAGCAAATTCTGTGAACATAATAAAGGGCCCTGAATGGAGGGATGCCAAGATGAACTTGAGTCAGGTTAAAATTTAGAGAAAATGTGAAAAAGACGGAAATTTCCTGTTTGTTTTTATGCAGAGCTTAATGTGGATTAGTTTTTAGTTAAGTCAATTTATATGTATTGCATTGTCTATATTAAGATATGTTACGGTATCGGACAAAAGAAGCACTGGATAAAAATGAATATGGCTCTTTCAGTAATCCTATTGTGTATAACATTAGTGTTACAAATATTATTATTGTTAATTAATTCTTATATCAAATAAAAGTGGATAATCCCAGATATGACATTTATTTACCCATTGTATCGTGTCTTGTGGGTCTGATTCTCCAATTTTACAGTATGCTTTTTCGCAAAGTTTTGGTGTGTAAATGTATGTTGTTATTGATCTTATGATATTATTTTTCTTTGGTATTTTCATTGAGTGGCGAATTTTTACTCTGAATATCTGACATTTCATGACTATCTTTATTTGGGCAATATATTTAAAACTGATAATAAAATAAAACCATTAAAGGGGAATACAAAATTGAAATGGAAAAGAGATACACACTAAAGGAAAATTGAATATGAAGCTTCCATCATTGCAATAGGTCGATTAATGTGATAGGAAGGCAAAGGATGGTCAGAGTTATAAACAAATCTTATGCAACAAGTATAAACGACTGACCGAACAATTGCCAGAGACTAATAATTATATTAGAAATTAAAAATCAATAAACCGGAAACTTTTGTTGAACAAATTAAGATGAAATTCAGCAGCTGAAGAAGACAGGAGAACAATACTCGAAAGAATGAAAGCGCTTCTTCCAAATAGATTGAAAAACGGAAATCTTAAAATACTTTCTCAATATGCAAATATTTTGTGATATTGAAGATCAAAAAGACCAAATGTGTTTCTCAGAGGTAAATTGCTACCAAATATCACACCTAAAAATTTTAAAAGTCAGAGTTAAAGAAACGCAGTCAATAGTGAGATCCGGATGTTGAGTTACTGATTTCCACCTAATTACAATCAGACTTCCCAATAACACTTGTGTACTTTAGCGGGATAAAAATTATTATTCAGTGTAAGGTGTAAAGTATTTTTTGATAATATGAAAATTATACGGTCTATCCAGTATTTTTTTTGGTTTACAAAAACACAATTACGTTTATATATATATATTTATATATATATATTTATATATATATATATATATATATATATATATATATATATATATATATATATATATATATATATATACACACACAATATATACAAAACTATTTTCCATTGATAAAAGGCATCGCAATGTATTGGAAGTAGACTTTGCCATCTTCAGTATAGTGTAAGTAAAAATATATCTTCTAAATAAATCATATGAGGCATTTTTTGAAAGCAAAAAAATTTGCAATGAGTCAAAGCTGAAAAAGACATCGTGATTTAAATAGCGTTCTTAAATTGGATGAACAGATGAATGAGTATTTTATAATGATGTTCCGAAGACAACATAATTATGGGCTGTTACACAACACCTGCTTGAAAAAGGATAACATCGTGCATCTAGCAACTTCCATTATTCGTACGTACGGTCGTAGGTACCAATCATGTGCCCCCTTTGTACGTACACTCAAGTATAAAAAAGGGCCAGGGGTCAGGTTGACTCTTAGTTCCTACCTGCCACTCGTAACAAGATGACACGCTCCCCAACCTCCAGGATACTTTCTCAGGGGAGAGAAATGTTGGTGGAGAATAGTTATGTGCGTGTTCCAGAAAACATGTCCTCAAAAAAGTTGATTATTTGGATCATCATTACTGCTGTAATTTCCTCCATTGCTGGCGGCTTAATTGGATATACCATCCAATCATTCAGTGAAAATTCCTGCAACAACACAAGTGATGAAAAGAGTCAGGAGGCCACAGTTCCTGGCGACGCCATCCCCACCACTGAAGAAAATGACATCTGGAAGAACTACAGTGATGTTGAGCTATTCAGACGGCAACTTGATGACTTAAAGAGAGTTGGCTGCAGTCTCAAGGAATACGCGGTGGATTTTCACAAATTGCTCTCTAAGGATGACGCCCTTGGAGACAAAAAGTTCTTTCCTCCGAAGGTCGCACTCAATCGATGTTCGCCATCAGAGAGCTATAGTGCCGGAAGGAAGCACTGCTCTCCTGACAAAGTTACAAACACAGAAAAAATCATTTCATACGAAGATGGCAATGAACAAAAGTTTGTAAAAAGAAATTTCGAAGAATATATTCAATGTGCTTGCAACTCTGAAAAGGGGGAATGATGTTGGTCGATGTTACTACGTTTCCATTGAGGATAAGTGATTATTCACAGAGTCAATATATTGTAAAATATTAATAACAAAAAGGTAAAAGAAAAATATTTCTACAATTCATATATTATGTTGCCAACCGTTATTGTACTATGATAACTTTAAGACCATATCAAGGAAAATATATCTTTAAATAATTAAAATTGTGACTTATCTAAAGTTCTCTATATTTTCTTAATTTATAATAAATGTATTATTTTATGCCACTTTTTTATACAGCGTCTGGGCATATACCAGTATTTATGCTGAGCTTCATATGAATTTTGTCATTCAGTCGATTTATATGTATTGCGTAATTTATATCTTGAGTTATTATGTTATTAGGAAAAGATGCAATTCAAAATGGCTTCTTTCACAGAATTTTCATGGTGTGTAACATCAGTTTTCAAAATGTACTTACTGTTATGTGTATATTAATTTTTATTATAATAAACATAAATGTATAATCAAAGATTTTACTTTTATTTACCTAGTATACCGTATGTCTTGGGAATTTCATTCTTCAATTTCACTTAACATTTTGTAAAATATCTTTGGTATGTAAGTGTACGTTGCTATTGCTCTTATTATCTCATTTTTCGTTAATATTTCCATAAACTTACAAATTCTAAATTTGAACTTTTGATATCCAAAATGAAAAAGCTTTAAAACTGTCACCATAATAAAACTACAAAAGGAGAATTAAAATTTCAAATAGAGAAAAGATTTACACAATAAAGAAAATTAAATTTACCGATTTCGTCATTGCAGTTGGTCGTTGATTAATCTCACTGGCACCAGTGTCTGACATTTGCCCTGATTTTATCAAAGCAATTCATCCCATCCTTTCAGCTACACCTTCCTGATTTGGACATTTTGATTGGGAAAAGAAACAGTTTTTCATATGGAAAGTCAACAACAACTGTTATGATGATAGTTAAAGTCATTAATGAAGACTGATTGATTAACCGTTGATTAACCGTTGTCTGCCATAGGGGTGGAACACATGCATAACTACAGATGTCAACTTTATAGTCGTGTCTACATAGAACGAAAGATGATGGAAAATTGTAAGAATAAAATACTGGTCCCGAGTTCTAGGAATTCTGTTTCTATTATGTTGGTTTGGATCTCGATAAGAGAGCTTGATATGTTGCAGATCACTGAAGGGAAAACTAAGAACTTTCATACCATTACATCCAGACTCTAGTACTGAATACTGGAAAGCGTATCAAAATCATGAGTGAAGTATAGGAATAACCATTGTAAGTAAAACATTATATTATGGAAGGAATTTGTTTATTCGAATAGTTTAATTACACACAAGACCATTTAACAAGAGTCTGTAATGCAAAATATAAAATCAACTTGATGACTGAATGGATAAGTCACGGTCTCTTCTCTATGATAAAAAACCCGCTGAACATTGGCCAGAATCTAAGGAAAAAAACCAAATAAATTGACCTATAGACGTCAAGTATTTGCAAAGAAGAGGGAATTCGGTATCAAGAGGAATTTGTTGATTAATATACAAATCATAATAAAGTCAAGAGTAAATTAGCGAGAAAAGTCAATCCTACAAACCGCCACATATCAATTACTAGACTCGTGAAAGGCACAAAGCACCACGTTCAATAACTACATCTCTTACTGGTCAGCAACTCCCGAACGTAGAAAATGACGCAATAGTGGGTGGGGCGATGTGACGTGACTATAAAATCTACGTAGGAAGAGAGAGACTATGAGGAGAATGAATATGTTACTCTAGTGACAGAATTCGTATATCATTTATATATATACTGTATATATATATCATTTATATATGTATATATATATATATATATATATATATATATATATATATATATATCATTTATTATATATATATATATATATATATATATATATATATATATATATATATATCCTAGCTTGGGATGAAGGAAAAATGTAGAATATTACAATAGAAAATATATGAACGTGGCAGTGACTTCCAACTTTCTATTACCTGACACCATCCCATATGAAGGTAAAAGTTTTGACGTCTAAAAACACTTCCTTTACAGGAGAACTAAATAATAAAATATGTAACTACTCCCTTGAGGAAGAACCTTTTAATGTTATGTAAAACCACTTGTTATGGGAGGATTGTTTAAAGTAGAACAAAAGAAAAGAGAAAACTTTTGATATAAACGACTGATAGTTAAAAACAAATTACATTTCAGATCTATTTAATAACTACACAAGCCAAAAGTGTATACATTAAACTAACATAAACAATAAATGGGACAATGTTACTCAAAATACCAGATTGAAGGTTACTTATGAGTAGCACAGGCAAGGGACAGACCAATGCCCTAGAAACCAACCATAGACATTTCATCAGTGCCCAAGCCACCTCTACACTCAAGGTAGGACCTGGATGAGCCAGGCTATTGAAGATGAGGACTTGGTTGGTAGAACTATAAGCTTCCCCAAACCTTGTTCATGAGGACAGCGAGGTTGCAAGAAACTACCAGAAACCATCGTTACTGACCGGGGATCAAAATCCCATCCAACAGATTGCGAAACGAAGACATTACCAATAAGATGCCACCAAAATTATTCATGTTTTGGGGTATCAAGGTGAAGCGACGGGTCGTGGTAGCCTAATGGAAACGTCCCTGCTTGGCATTCCGCCGGACTTGGGTTCGAGACCCGCTGAAGCTCGATATTTTCGTTAGCGTCTGCAACCTAACCTTCCTTGTGAGTATAGGATGAGGGGTTTGCAGAGCCTATATGTCTACCTGCTGAGTCATCACCAGCCATTACCTGGCCCTCCCTGCTTCTAGCTTGGATGGAGAAGGGATTTGGGGATGATCATATGTATATTTGGTCAGTCTCTGTGGCGTTGTCCTGCTAACATGGGCAGTGTCATTACCCCTTGCCCCTGCTATTCATGAGCGGCCTTCAAAACTTTAAAGTGTCCTCCTCACCACTACCATATTCATACTCATAAGTTCACGGAATCGCCCACATTGAAATGCCAGATTTCGTTATTATTTCTTAATGAAGTTAAACAATCGCCATAATCTCCTCTCCCTTTTATTTGCATTTAATCGTGTTGTGTTATAAAGCTGTTTAAAGTCATCACCATCGAGTCGTGTTCCGTGACGAAGAATGGTAATCTCCCCCATACAATAAGAAACAGCACGTGTCCCGATATATATATATATATATATATATATATATATATATATATATATATATATATATATATATATATTGTAGGTAGTAGGTTGGCCAGGGCACCAACCACCCGTTGAGATACTACCGCTAGAGAGTTATGGGGTCTTTTGACTGGCTAGAGTGTTATGGGGTCTTTTGACTGGCTAGACAGTACTACATTGGACCCTTCTCTCTGGTTATGGTTCATTTTCCCTTTGCTTACAAACACACATACACACACACAAACAACGAATAGTCTGGCATATTTTTTTACTTATTCTCCTCTGTCCTCATACACCTGACAACACTGAGATTACCAAACTATATTAGCACTGCACTGTAATTGTTCAGTGGCCACTTTCCTCTTTATAGGGGTTGAAAAGACTCTTTACCTATGGTCAGCAGCTCTTCTAGGAGAGGGACACTCCAAAATAAAACCGTTGTTCGTCTAGTCTTGGCTATTGACATAGCCTCTGTGCTAGGGTTTTTCACTGTCTTCCGTGAGGGTACACACAGGCACGCTGTTCTGTCTCGTTTCTCTTCCTTTTGTTTTGTTAAAATTATTATAGTTTATATAATATGGAAATGTTTATTTTAATGTTATTTCTTAAAAATCTAATCTTCCCGTGTTTCCTTTCCGCACAGGGCTATATTCCCTGTTGGAGCCACTGGGCTTATATCATCCTCCTTTTCCAACAAGGGTTGTAGCTTACCAATAGTAATAATAATAATAATAATAATAATAATAATATACAGTGACATGCTAAGCGGCATCTTCAAATGTATAACTAATCGGTTTCTCCCTGTCCATTAGTTAGGGAAGGAGTAGTCATACCCTGCTACCCTTGTAAGTGGAGTTGTAATTAAGGAAGGGGAGGAGGGTGGGAAGGGTTGAATCTGTGTGCTTGCATATCTATCTATATATTCAGCCATCATTTTGATGGGTTGCGTACACTGGTAATATTATTACAGAAGATAAAGCAGGTCGGAGGTTCTCCAAACCTGGTAATCTTATGTTTAACTGGCCTCAATTAGCCCTCTCTGTTTCATACACTTTAGTTTCTTTGCAATTAAATTGAATAAAAAAGCAATGATTCACGCATTTGCATATTCATCAAGTTCTGAAACACTAAAGATAATCTACAGCAAATTTAACAGCAAGGTTACCATGCGGGAGAATATCGACTGTGTCTGGCCCTGTTAGTTCTGCCTCGCCAAGGTTACGAACACAGAAATGTTCTTACGAGAGAGAGAGAGAGAGAGAGAGAGAGAGAGAGAGAGAGATTCATGGAAAGGCTGATACAACATTTAGACGATTTTACAAGTGACCAAAGTTTCAAGAGTTTATTTATCTCAATGAAATTCTCTCTCTCGGAATTTTCCTTCAAACGTGAGGCAGAAATTCTGGTTGTATCATACGTGTTGTGAGAGATAATCTTGATACGTATCGCGCACCTGCGTCTTATTACATGAGAATAAATGTCTGCTACAATGAAGGCTGAAGCTGAGACTAGTGAGCAACTAAATAAGGAAATATTTTTATTATAAGAATAAAGAGAAAGTTTCTTACACAGAGGGAACCTCAATTCATTTAGGGTAATATAATCTAAAACCGTAATGAAAAGTAATGAAGTATTTATATTGAACATTCACATAACGACTGATGATACACACTATATTTCTCGGCTTTCATACAGCATTTAGGGAACGATTTTGTTTATAAAAACCTGATGTTTGCATTTAAAAGATACTAGAAGCTGTGAAAAAATATCAAATATTTAAAAAACATAAACTCAATGTTGAAGTGAAACTGCTTTTACTGTAGCACTATATTTGATTTTAAACTTTTTGAAAATAGGATGAGGTTCATATTCTAACACTGAGTCAAGTCAGTGATAAAGAACTGAAGATTATAAAGTTGTTTTTCAGACATTTGAGACTGGTAGAAGTATTCTGATAAACATGGAAACTGTTTCTTTACTTTTACATCTACTTATTATATTGATAGACACAATTAACAGAGTCAAAATGTGGAGGTTATTTGCTCTATATTATACTATTCTTTTTCTTTATTACCAGGATAACAATTGACTAGCGGGATCAGTTATAAATGGCATAAAAATCCTTCAAAAACAAAACTAACATAGGGCTATACTTGCGTTATATACATACCGTTCATGCTGTAATCTTAAAAACTCCTGCACAGGATAAGCGTCAAAGACTTTCAGCGAATATAAAAGTTTTCTTTATGAAGAGCAAAAAAATTATTGATGATATCATACACTGGTTCTATGTATTGTACACGTATTATTAACTTGTGATCTACTTGTAATAATATTTAGATAATGAACACAAAAAGAGTTTCTTTTTACATCTACATACTACTTTAAAAACCATGATCAGCTATCGAAATAAAGAGGTTCGTTGCTATGGTTTGATCCAATCGATCTTTTTAACCTCGCCTAACATGGGAATAAAGTTTGTTCAGGAACAGAATCAACGTACCTCACTAGGTAAAAAAAGAACGAAAATTATGTTAATTTGGTCATTACTGAAGACAGATTCATTGAAAGTTTTCATGCTACAAGTGTCAACCTGAAAGGAAGGCGTTGGAATTTCCCAAGAATAAGAAGGGAATTCGAGGTGGGTGTTGGTAAATTCCTGGACGAGTGGGCTGATGTGCGAACGTAACGTTATGTGCGAACTTAACGTTTTGTGCGAACGACTGTTTGATTGCTTCATAGAGTTAAGGAATGCACCCCCCCCCCCCCCTTGTACTCTACAGTAAAGTCTTTAAGGCTGGACAGCAAGACGGAAGAACGCAAGTGGAAACAGGTAAAGAACTCCACTAAATAGTGGGTGGACCTACGGTGGGAAAGTGTATATGTACGACTATGTTAAAAAAACATATCAACTTCAATGAAAATACTACACTCATATAGGAATCCAGCAATTTTTTATTGACACTCTTCCTAATAAAAGAGCGGCATCAAATCGATTATCAATGTCAAATAACCTGACAATTTTGAGAAATGGCTAAGCCTGAAATTTCCTGTTTGTGTCTCAAGAAAAACTTTTAATGTGTTCCGAGTCTGATTGTCCCATGGCTTAATTTCATAAAAAAAAACATAAAATATCAATTATATAAACTATTGTTTAGTATTCATACTCCTTCTTATCCTTACCAATGTAAATTTTCCATGTTTGCTTGTTAGTATCGGTTGCATAGGAATAAAAGTTTTCTAGCACGTATTTCTGCGTACCAGAAGTTTTCTTAGTAAGTGGAGGGTGAACACAGAGATAGAGTTTTTCTAATAGGAATTTCATACGTCAAAGACAGTTTCTGCGAGGTAATAAGTTTTTAATGGTTCATTTTTACGTACCAAATATGTTTTCTTATAAGTAAAGGTTGTGCGCAGAGATTAGTTTTTGTAGATTCTGGAACGAATTCCTTATATATTAACTTGCACTTAAATTAACAATTAGTAATTAGTGAGTGACTTACTCGGACTGATGATTCATTCAAACCTTGATGGAATTTACTGGCGTCATCAATAGGATGTTTTTCATGAGTAATATATTTTCAATAAATCAAATCATAATTTTGACAAGGAAAATTATTAGTAAAATGTTCCCTACAATATAAATTGTACAACTAATCTACTCTTTCAATTGCAAAATTTTCCCTCATTAACAAAACATGAAAACTCTAATTGAAGCTTCAATGAGGATTTTGCACAGATAAACAGCATCATATTGCGTTGTTAATGAACTTAGCATATGTGAAAATCTATTTCATCATTGAACAAGTGGCGTTTTGTAAGCAAAAAAAAATTGCAATAAGTAACAAAGCTGAAAACGATAGTTTGATTTAAATACAATTGTTACATCGGATGATACTGATGAATAATTATATTGTGATGATGTTCCCAGGCCAAAAATAAAAAAAAAAAGTAATGTTGTAACACACGGTCGAAAAAAAGGTAACATCGTACACCTGGCAGTTTCCATTAAGTATACGTTCCGTCACTAAACGTTTCACTCCATGTACGTACTGTGCAGTATATAAAGGGTCGCGGCACTGGCGGTCCACGTTCGCTCACTCACTTCTTACTTGACGGCTGCGCTCGTAACAAGATGAAGCTCTCCACAACCTCCGAGAAACTTTCTCATATCAGAGAAATGTTTGTTGAGGATAATTTTGTGCGCAATACAGAAAACATGACCTCAAACAGGCTGATTACTTATATCATAATAATTTCTGTTGTTTATTCTTTCATCGTTGGCGGCTTGATTGGATATAACATCCAATCAGTTTGTGAAAACTCCCACAACGACACACGTCATCTAAAGAGTCCGGTGACAACAGTTCCTGGCGATGTCATCTCCACCACTGAAGAAATTGACCACTGGAAGAACTACAGTGATGCTGAAATATACAGACGGCAGAACTATGACCTGGGAAGAGTTGGCTGCCGTCTTAAGGAACACGTGGAGAATGTGGCGGACTTGCTGTCTCCGAGAGACGCCCTTCAAGACAAACAGTTCTTTCCGAAGAAGGTCGTCCTCAATCGATGTTCCCCATCAGAGAGCTATTGTTTCAGAGGGAAGTGTTCTCCCGTCGAAAAAACGCTCAAGGAAATAATAATTTCGTACAACAACGGAACTAAACAAGAGTTTGTAAAAAGAAATATCTATGAAGACTCTCGGTGTATGTGCTTGCGACCATGAAAAAGTGAATGGTGTTGGTAGGATGTTACTATGGTTCTACTGACGATACTTATTAGTTCAAAATGATAATGTTCAAGTTAGCAGCTGTGACACATGAATATTTCATGAAAAAAATAACACTGTAACACTATGTAAGCAATCCTGTAAAGGAAACGATGTAACTTTACTGTGCAAGTCCAATGTTATCTGTAACGTAAATTTGATTAACAAATGAGAATAGTTCCTCTAACTTATATAATCAACAAATTTCTCCTCATCTATTTTGGAATTTAATGATGTGATTATATCTAAAGTTCGGTGTATTTTGCAATTTCTCAGAGATTTAATATTTCATGCCTTTTTGGACGTCTGGCCGATGTGGTAACGTCCCTGACTGGTAATCGCCAGACAGGGGTTCCAGTCCCGCACAAACAGGTTAGTTCCTTTGGTTGCTGCATCCACACCATCTTTGTAAGCTAAGATGGGGGTTTTGGAGAGTCTATAGGTCTATCTGCTCAGTCATCAGCAGCCATTGCCTTCCCCCTCTCTGGTCCTAGCTTGGGTGGAGAGGGGGCTTGGGCAGTCTCTAGGGCATTGTCCTGCGTGATACAGCAACGTCACTGTCCCTTGCCTCTGCCATTCATGAGTGCCCTTTAAATTTTTATGCAGAGCTTTATATGCATTAGTTTTGAGTAGATTTTTAATTCAGTCAATTTATATCCAATGATATTACGATATAAGACCAAAGAATTACCTAATGCGCATTTCGGAAAGATGAAAATGATTCTGGCTTCATTCAGCATGTTCATTTGCTATTACATTAGTTTTTTATATTTACTTATTGTTAAGTGTGTATTTATTTGTATAATAAATATATAAATGCATAATCTAAGATCTGACTTTTATTTACCTAGTATAGGATTTGATTATTAATTTCACTTAATATTTTGTTAAATATCTTTGATTTTATGATTCCACCATGGATAACGACAAATTGATCAGCCTTGTGTACGAGAACAGGTGTTTGTGTGATATGCGAGAATAATTGGTTGACATGTCTCTCTCTCTCTCTCTCTCTCTCTCTCTCTCTCTCTCTCTCTCTCTCTCTCTCTCTCTCTCTCTCCACGGTTTCTTAGAAATTTCTGACCACATAATCCTAATAAATGACACGTTTTGTATTGAATCAAAATTGACAGGTAAATCATTAATTATATACTTACAAGGTGAAACCCAGAGTGGTAACGGGGGTCAGAAAGTAACCCCACCCCCTTTTCCGGCCTTGACAGTAAGGGATAAGTAAGCCAGGATTTATTGATTATTAATCTTGAAGTAAGCGGGCGGCCCAACCCATAGGTAAGTTGTGCGTGTCAGGTAGGTTTCATCATAATATCTTTCCTCCCAAACAAGTCACCGTTTCATATAACATACAAGAACTATATATTTTTCCAACTTGTTTTGACTGCCATTATTATTATTATTATTATTATTATTATTATTATTATTATTATTATTATTATTATTATTAGCGAAACCTCATTTGCGCTTCTTCCGTAGTGACTATATCTCCGTGAAACTGGGACATTGTGTAGAGGCTCAATGTCCATCTCAGGAATATCAGGGAAGTAAGAATATCAGAAAACGCGTACTGTATAACCACCTTGTTCTAAAGAGGATTTCCAACGCATTCGTCAGAAGACATTTTGGTCAGAATTCCCATCCATAGTATCCCTAACGTTAGTCATCAGCAGCCGTTGCCTGGCCCTCCCTGGTCTTAGCTTGGATGGAGAGGGATCATGGGCACTGATACTATATACGGTCAGTCTCTAGGGGCCTGCTTGTTGAGGCAATATCACTATTCCTTTCTGCTATTCATGAGCGGCATTTAAACCTGTAAGCCTTTAACGTGGAAGGACATGATTAACAGGATGATGCACATCATATTTTGTGACACTACCTCAGAGAGGGTCTGAATTGGATTCAACAAACACCTTTATCTGAGAAGACTTTCTAAGAAGCCACCGGGCTATCCATATACTTCAGCCAAGTGTTCGTCGTCAGTAGCAAATCAATACGAGAGCAGAAACGTTCGCGCTCGCCGGTACGAGAGAAGATACGTTTTGATCGTATTTCTGAAGTTCCTTGAGACACGTCAGTATACCTTTCCGTCAACAATACGTTAGTTTATAATTATCTAAGGCGAAAAAGTCCCTTTACCAAGTCTATAAAATTGTGTGGGAAATTTCTACGACGTAATCTCTACTCACTGTGGTGATTGGTATATTAACTTACTTCTGAAGGTTCACATCGTGCATCAGGCACCATTCATTAAAGACGTATGAAATGTTTCCTCTCTATACGTTCTCTATATGTAAGTTCTGGTATATAAAGGATCGCGAGCTTCGGTTGTTCAGACTTCCTACCTGCCACTCTCGTGATAAGATGGCACGCTCCACAATCTACAGGATACTTTCCCATGAGAGAGAAATGTTTGTGGAGTATATTTCTGTGCGTAATCCAGAAAACGGGTCATCAAACAGGCTGATTATTTATATCAGCATCCTCGCCATTTTTTGTGTGTTTTCCTCCATTGTTGGCGGCTTGATTGGATATAACATAAAACCAAATTGTGAAAAGGCCCACAATGACACAAGTAAGGAAAAGACTCAGGAGCCCACAGTTCCTGGCGACGTCATCTCCACCACTGAAGAAAATGACAACTGGAAGAACTACAGTGATGCTGAACTATTCAGACGGCATTACTATGACCTGGGAAGAGTTGGCTGCCGCCCTAAGGAACACGCAGTGAATGTTGTAGACTTGCTGTCTCCCGAAGACGCCCTTCAAGACAAACAGTTCTTTCCGAAGAAGGTCGTACTCACTCAATGTTCGCCATCAGAGAGCTATTGTGCCGGAAGGAAGCACTGCTCTCCTGACGAAGTTACAACCAAGGAAATAATCATTTCATACAAAGATGGCAATGAACAAAAGTTCGTAAAAAGAAATTTCGAAGAACATTCTCGGTGTAAGTGCTTGCGACCTTGAAAGAGGGTGAATGATGTTGGTGAAGCTACTACGTTTCCATTGAGGATCATTATTAGTACAAATACGTAATTTTCATGTTTGCAGCCGTGACACACGTGGTCACGGGATTTGTGTTATAACTGTAACACTATGTAATCAATCAGGTAAAGGAAACGATATAATTTTCCAGTCAAAAACACTATCAGTGTGATGTTAGTATGATTAAAGAGTGAAAATAGCTTTTCAATTTTCATTTATTTAATAATTTTATCCACATCTATTACGTACACAAAGCTGTGAACATATCTAAAGTTGTGTACTATTTTTAAAATTTCACCAAGATGTGCTATCAACTGTGATGTGAATATGATTAACGAGTGAGAATAGCTTTTCTATTTTTATTTATTCAACAAATCTATCCTCATGTATTTTGAAACACAAAGATATGAACATATCTTAAGTTGTGTATTATTTTTAAAATTTCACCAAGATGTGCTATCAACTGTGATGTGAATATGATTAACGAGTGAGAATAGCTTTTCTATTTTTATTTATTCAACAAATCTATCCTCATCTATTTTGAAACACAAAGATATGAACATATCTTAAGTTGTGTATTATTTTTAAAATTTCATCAAGATGTGCTATCAACTGTGATATGAATATGATTAACGAGTGAGAATAGCTTTTCTATTTTTATTTATTCAACAAATCTATCCTCATCTATTTTGAAACACAATGATATGAACATATCTAAAGTTGTGTGTATTTTGAAATTTCTCCCAGATGTAATATTTCATGCTTTTTTATAAAATGTCTAGGTGAATAGCTTACCAGTATTAATGCAGAGATTCATATACATTACTTTTTAGCTGAGTTTTAATTCATATTTATATTTATTGCGTAATTTATATCCAGAGATATTACGATATCAGACCAAAGAAATACTTTACGTGCCATTAGGAAGATAAAAAAGAATAGGGCTTCTTCCAATATTTTAATTGTATGTAACATTAATTTTCGAAATGTAATTATTGTTAAGTGTGTATTTATTTTCTATATTGTATATAAATGGATATTCGAAGGCTTGACCTTTTTTTTACTTAGTTTAGCGTAGGCCTTAGGGATATGATTCTTCAATTTGAATTCATATTTTTGTGAAATGATTTTTGTTTACAAATGTATGTTGCTATTGCCACAACATGCCCAGCTGTGTTTAATACTTCAATGAAGAAAAGATATCGTAGATTTTTAATTTGGATTGTAAAGAAAATTCTATATTAAAATAAAGGCCCCTGAATGGAGGGATGCCAAGATGAACTTGAGTCAGGTTAAAATTTAGAGAAAATATGAAAGAGCCGGAAATTTCTTATTTGTTTTTATGCAGAACTTCATGTGCATTAGTTTATAGTTGAGTCAATTTATATGTATTGCATAATCTATATTAGGATATTTTACGGTATCGGACAAAAGAAGCACTGGATAAAAATGAATATGGCTCTTTCAGTAATTCAATTGTGTATAACATTAGTTTTAGAAATATTATTATTGTTAAGTATTTAATTTTTATATCAAATAAAAATGGATAATCCAAGATATGACATTTATTTACCCATTATATCGTGTCTTGTGGTTCTGATTCTCCAATTTTACTATATACTTTTTCGCAATGTTTTGGTGTGTAAGTGTATGTTGTTATTGCTCTTATGATTTTATTTTTCTTTGGTATTTTCATTGAGTGACGAATTTTTACTTTGAATATCTGACATTTCATGATTATCTGCCTTATTTAAGCAAAATTTAAAACTGATACTACAATAAAACCATTAAAGGGGAATAGAAAATTGAAATGGAAAAATAGATTTCCACTAAAGGAAAATTGAATATGAAGCTTCCATCATTGCAATAGGCCGAGTAATGTGATAGGAAGGCAAAGGATGGTCAGAGTTTTAAAACAAATCTTAAGCAACAAGTATAAATAACTGACCGAACGAGAGTGCCAGAGACTAATAAATATATTAGAAATAAAAAATCAATTGAGCGGAAACTTTTGTTGAACAAATTAAGATGAAATTCAGCAGCTGAAGAAGACATGAGAACAATACTCGAAAGAATGAAAGCGCTTCTTCCAAATAGATTGACAACCGAAAATCTTGAAATACTTTCTCAATATGCAAATATTTTGTGATATTGAAGAAGAAACAGACCAAATGTGTTTCTCAAAGGTGAATTTACAACCAAATATCACACCTAAAAATTTCTAAAGTCATATAGAGGTAAAGGAACGCAGTCAATAGTGAGATACGGATGTTGAGCCACTGACTTCACCTAATTACAATCATACTTCCCAATAACCCTTGTGTACTTTAGCGGGATAAAAATTAATATTCAGTGTATGGTGTAAAGTATTTGTTGATAATATGATAATTATACAGTCTATTCAGTATTTTTCTTTAGTTTACAAACACACAATTACAACATTTATATATATATATATATATATATATATATATATATATATATATATATATATATATATATATATATATATATATATACACACAATATATTCAAAACTATTTTCCATTGCTAAAAGGTATCGCAATGTATTGAAAGTAGACTTTGCCATCTTCAGTATAGTGTAAGTAAAAATATATCTTCTAAATAAATCATATGAGGCATTTTTTGAAAGCAAAAAAATTTGCAATGAGTCAAAGCTGAAAAAGACATCGTGATATAAATAGCGTTCTTAAATCGGATGAAGAGATGAATGAGTATTTTATAATGATGTTCCAAAGACAATATAATTATGGGCTGTAACATAACAACTGCTTGAAAAAGGATAACATCGTGCATCTGGCAACTTCCATTATTCGTACGTACGGTCGTAGGTACCAATTATGTGCCCCCTTTGTACGTACACTCGAGTATAAAAAAGGGCCAGGGGTCAGGTTGACTCTTAGTTCCTACCGGTCACTCGTAACAAGATGACACGCTCCCCAACCTCCACGATACTTTTTAAAGGGAGAGAAATGTTTGTGGAAAATAGTTCTGTGCGTGTTCCAGAAAACATGTCCTCAAAAAAGCTGATTATTTGGATCATCATGACTGCTGTGATTTCCTCCATTGTTGGTGGCTTAATTGGATATACCATCCGATCATTCAGTGAAAATTCCTGCAACGACACAAGTGATGAAAAGAGCCAGGAGGCCACAGTTTCTGGCGACGTCATCCCCACCATTGAAGAAAATGACAACTGGAAGAACTACAGTGATGCTGATCTATTCAGACGGCAACACTATGACCTGGGAAGAGTTTGCTGCCAACTTAAGGAACACGTGGAGAATGTGGCAGACTTGCTGTCTCCTGAAGACGCCCTTCGAGACAAACAGTTCTTTCCGAAGGAGGTCGTCCTCAATCGATGTTCCCCATCAGAGAGCTATTGTTTCAGAGGGAAGTGTTCTCCTGTCGAAAAAACGCTCAAGGAAATAATCTTCTTGTACAACAATGGAACTAAACAAGAGTTTGTAAAAAGAAATATCTATGAAGACTCGCGGTGTATGTGCTTGCGACCATGAAAAAGAAAATGGAGTTCGTAAGATGTTACTAAATTTCTATTGAGGATACTTATTAGTTCAAAAGGTAATGTTCAAGTTACCAGCTGTGACACATAACCGTTTCATGAAAAAATTATAACTAACACTATGTAATCAATCCTGTAAAGGAAACGATATAACTTTAATGTGAGAGTCCAATATCAACTGTAATGTGAAAATGATTAAGAAATGTGAATAGTTTTCAAATTTTATTTAATAAACAAATTTATCCTCGTCTATTTTGGAATATAATATGAACATATATAAAGTTCAGCGTATTTTGAATTTTTCTGAGATTTAATATTTCATGTGTTTTTAGATGTCTGGCCGATGTCGTGACGCACCTGATTGGTGATCGCCAGACTGGGTTTCGAGTCCCACTCAAATTCGTTAGTTCCTTTCGTCGCTGCATCCTCCCCATCCTTGTGAGCTAAGAATGGGGGGTTTGGGGAAGCCTATAGGTCTCATGCAAATGTTATTGCAGAGCTTTAGATGCATTAGTTTTGAGTCGAGTTTTAATTCAGTCAATTTATAGTAAGAGATAATACGATATCACACCAAAGAAATATTGGATGTGCCTTTGGGAAGATAAAAATGAATCTGGCTTCTTTCAGCATGCTCATTGTGTATGACATTAGTTTTTGATATTTACTTATTGTTAAGTGTGTATTTATTTGTATAATAAATATGTAAATGCATAATCTAAGATTTTACTTTTATTTACCTATTATAGTATAAGTCTTGAGGATTTGATTATCTAATATCACTTCATATTTTGTGAAAATGTCTTTGGTATGTAAATGTATGTTGCTATTCAATCCATCCTTTCAGCTACACTTTCCTGAACTGGACATTTAGACTGGCAACAGGAACATATTTTCATAAGGAAAGTTAACAACAACTGTTATGATGTTAGTTAAAGTCATTAATCAATGAAGATTGAAAGGTTTAAAAGTTGTCTGCCGTATGGGTGTAACAAGTGCAGATCTAGAGAGGTCTCCTTTAAAGTTATGTCTACATAGAACGAGAGATGATGGAAAATTCCAAGAAGAGAATACAACTGGTCCCAAGTTGTAGTTGTTTGTTGCCTTTGTCAAAATCAAAGATTCTGTGAAGGATACGTATTCACCGCTGTCTTTTGTTTCTTAGTTTATTTATTTGTTTGTGAGCAACTTTACACACACAAACTAATATACCGATTTTGATCAAACTTGGTAGTCAAGTTGGGTATGACCTAAGATTGAAACTGTAACATTTTGGATAAGTACAATAAATGAAAGTACGCAGCAGCACTTTGAAAATAATCGCAATATTAAGTAAATGGAAAATATTTTGCCCAGTTTACTTTTTATTTGTGAACAACATTACACAAACACTTCAAAACCAATTTCAAAGAAACTTGGTGGATATGTGGGGTATTCCCCAAGGACAAATCCACTAGATTTTGAAGAAAATACATCGAAGTACAAGTATGCAGTGGAATCAAGCGCAAAATAAGATTGCTTGGTGTAACGAAGGCTTGCTACTAGTTTGTATCATGTTGGTCTCGAACTCCAGATCACAGAAGAGAAAATGAGAACTTTCTTACTATTAGAATCAGACTAAAATGGCTGTCCCTCTTGGTGTGGTTTACAGTGTCGGTCAATATTGAATAAGTGCAAGGATTCGAAGTAAGAGCCGGCAATCAGAAACGAGAACAAATGGGAAGTTACGTGAAAAGTGTGAGTAAATCAAAACAAAATACCGAATAAGTATGATAATTCAAGGCCATCAAAATTACAGTATATTTGAAAGCGTAAAGAAAATCACGAATGAATTATCGACAAAACTATTGTAAAATAAAATTCCATAATGGGAGAAACTTGTCTGTTTCGATTACCCTAGGCAGAGAGGCCTAAATTCAACAGCAATCTGAAAATCAGATTTGAAATAAACTTGTTGGCTGAATGAATAAGTTGCAGTCAATTCTCTGAAATTGAAACAAAATATTGGGTCAATCATGGCCCGAATAAATGGAAGAGATAAAATAAATTGCTTACAAAACGTAAAGTATTCGTAAGGAATAGTAAGTTGATCAACAGGTATTTGTTACTTAATATACTAATTGTGAAAAATTTAAGAGTAAATTAGGGTAGAAAATCCCAATAAATCACAATAATTTAATTACAAGACCCAAAAAAGGCTTGTACAAAGCACACTGGAAAAGTGCTCCATGAATGCATATCTTACAAACCAGTATCATCTTCGGAATGTAGGAAATTACGCAATAGCGAGTGGGACGTTCGTTCGTTCGTTCTTTCATTATAGAACGCCTTGCCTAAAGCAAGACACGGGCTCTTGCACTAAAGCAGTCCGTAATAGAAGGTGGGAGGATGTGGTGTAACTAAAAGAGGACGAATGCGTTGTTTTGTTAAAAGGATTAATTTGCGCTATTTATTTATGGTTATCCTGTCATAACTTCTTAACATTAAATTTCGCATTTTGAGATCATAACGTCATATAGTTCATAGGTTTATCCGTTCCCATACCATATAAACCGGCAGAGTATATAAACACACGAATTTGTTTAGAAATTACAAGATTTTAAGAGATCAATAAATTTTCTTTTATATTTTTTACATATGTATCATTATATTTGTAATATCAATTTTGATTTTCTTTGGAGGAACTATCAGGTGTACGAAGTGTGGCCTGTATTTGGAAGTTTTCCAAGGGTTAAGAAAGAAGGGAGAATTTCATTCCATCAATTTTCAAAACAACAATAAACAACAAAAAGGTGGACTCTACTCTGAGAGCAATGATATCCTGATGACGGATATCCCATGATATGCAGTTTGCAGCTTTTCGGAGAAATTGCACATTGAAAGGAATCCAATATATTGACTCCATACTCGATCAAACAGTTACTGTAGAAAATACTGTAATTCAGAGGAGGCCTTAAAATCATTAAGTCACAAACTGTCATCCAAAGAACCATGCAAGTTATATTTGTTCATAACATCGCTAAAATGATAAATATCAGATACAGCTCAGTACAAATAAAATTTTAAAAGAAAAGAAATGTATAGACATCTGTATATGTGTACATATATCGGTAAATATTATAAAAACATAAATTCGTAAACACTTTTTATATATTTACCATTATTAATGTAATTATGATATTAAACAATGTAGAGAACATCCTCGGCGAGCAATCCGAAAGGGTATTGCGTTGGCTAGCAATCTTTCACAAATTTAATGCCCTTGTGAATGTTAAAGGGATAAAGGAGATAATTGGAGAAGCCTTATATCGTGCTAAATGGAAAAGAAAATAAACACCATTTATTTGGTCAATATAAGAAAAGAATAAAAACTACGGATTATAAGAATGTGAATATATCAAATCACAAGAGACTGAAAAAATTCTATCTCCATTTAAATCACACTGCTTCTTTTCTAGCAGATAAAAAATTATAGAATTTCAGTTTGCAAGGAAATGAAAGCCTTCTTTTCTATCAACTTCTTAAAAAAGGACATTTTTCCCCAATATACGACAAAAAAGCTCACGTGAATTTGAAAAAAACATATCGTCGGGTATCAAACCATAATGACATGTGTTAACGGCAGCAGGAAGACGACGACCAAACCCCGTTAAATGTATCTTGGATAGTAAGAATTGTGAGAGAGAGAGAGAGAGAGAGAGAGAGAGAGAGAGAGAGAGAGAGAGAGAGAGAGAGAGAATACTAAACCAGATCATGGTTCAACTTATCATGGGTATCCCTTCGATGGTAAACAATGAAGTACAAACTATGAGCTGAACAATTTTCCTCAAGTTCTAACAAAAAACATTTACAAAGAAAGCACAATAATTACAGCATCAGAAAGGAAATAAAACATTTATTCAAAAGTTAAAAAGTAATAAAAAGTAGAAATTATTTATTACAAAAGCCACGTTTAAAAGAGTTAAATATTTAGATGAACCATTTATAACATCCTTCAGCCGTCAAAGAAAAATAAACACCAGAGATTACAGTCAAATTATACTCCCAAATATTATGTTCCTCTGTGACCCAGTTCTAGGATGAGCTATTCTAATAATTAGTTTTCAATATCTACTCACCCAAAAATTTCATTAGATATATTAGACAATTTGGTTCCTCAGTATCTAAAGGTTTAAAGACTTCACAAGAGTGGGAGACAAATGCAAGTCATTGTCTTGACACACGCAGAACAAACCAAGGAACATATCTGATAAACATATGATCACTGTCCAAGCATCCATCTTTTCCACCCAGGCTGGGAGCAGAGAAGACTTGGCAATAGCCACTGACGGTTCAGTGAGTAGACCTGTAAATAGCCAAACTCACGATCCTTAACTCACAAGGACGGTAATGTTATGTCCACTAATAAAGATTATCAAGACGTGAGAGGGTGTCAACCTTGATAAGGCTACCATAATCCTGTACCATTTCTATCTACATAACAACACCTTATGCCACCCTCTGACACTATTCCGCAAAACATTTAAATTTTATACAAAGAATAATCATCTTGTAAATCTTACCCATTTATAAATAGTATAAGCTTCATAAAGGAACTATTAAGACACAGCTAAGAGTCGTCAAACAATGAAATGTCTACACCTTCTCACATACGGAACAAAGAAAGATAATAAATAGTTTATGCTGTATCCTGTATGATATATTGCAATGCTTGAATTCAATCTATCTATAAAGAAACTTTTTAGCTGATTTTATCATTTAGTTTGGACACAAAACCTCACCAAGCTAAACTTCACTAATCATTAAGAAGTAATCCTTGATGAGAAGATAATAATACGGTCTTCCCAGTATGTATGTATGCATGCATGTATATGTATGTATGTATGTATGTATATATAGTTTTATATATATACATATATATAGTTATATATATATACATATATATATAGTTATATATATATACATATATATATGTATATATATACTGTATATATATACACACATATATATATATATATATATATATATATATATATATATATATATATATATATATATATATATATATATATATATACAGTATATATATATACATATATATATATATATATATATATATATATATATATATATATATATATATATATACACACATATATACAGTATATATATATATATATATATATATATATATATATATATATACATATATATAATAAGATTTTCCATGTATGAAAGACACCATAGTGTCAAAATTAACTTTGCCAACGTCAGCATATGTGAAAATAAGTTTCTAAATAAATCATATGAGGCGGTTTTTAAAGCAGAACAAAAATTGCAATAATCATCAAAGCTGAAAAAGATATCTCGATTAAAAGAGAGTTCTTAAATCGGATGAGCAGATGAATGAGTATTTTATAATGATGTTCCGAAGCCAAGAGAATCGGGTACTGTTACGTAACACATGCTTAAAAAAAGATAACATCGTACATCTGGAAGCTTACATTTGACGTACGTACCAAAGGTAGGATATCTATGGCACGTACCCTCAGTGAACTAGAACGTATTCTCAATGTACGTACCAATCTTGCGCCGTCTTTGTACATCCCTAAAGTATATAAAGGGGTCGGGAATCACGTTAACTCTCACTTCCTAGTTGCCACTCACGTGATAAGATGGCACGCTCCATAATCTACAGGATACTTTCTCAAGAGAGAGAAATGTTTGTGGGGTATATTTTTGTGCGTAATCCAGAAAACGGGTCATCAAACGGGCAGATTATTTATATCAGCATCCTCGCCATTTTTTGTGTGTTTTCCTCCATTGTTGGCGGCTTGATTGGATATAACATAAAACCAATTTGTGAAAAGGCCCACAACGACACAAGTAAGGAAAAGACTTGGGAGCCCACAGTTCCTGGCGACGTCATCACCACTGAAGAAAATGACAACTGGAAGAACTACAGTGATGCTGAACTATTCAGACGGCAACACTATGACCTGGGAAGAGTTGGCTGCCGCCCTAAGGAACACGCGGTGTGTGTTGTAGACTTGCTGTCTCCCGAAGACGCCCTTCGAGACAAACAGTTCTTTCCGAAGAAGGTCGTACTCAATCAATGTTCGCCATCAGAGAGCTATTGTGCCGGAGGGAAGCACTGCTCTCCTGACAAAGTTACAACCAAGGAAATAATCCTTTCAGACAAAGATGACAATGAACAAAAGTTCGTAAAAAGAAATTTCGAAGAACATTCTCGGTGTAAGTGCTTGGACCCTGAAAGAGGGTGAATGATGTTGGTGGAGCTACTACGCTTCCATTGAGGATCATTATTAGTACAAAAACGTAATTTTCATATTTGCTGCCGTGACACACGTGGTCACGGGATTTGTGTTATAACTGTAACACTATGCAATCAATCAGGTAAAAGAAACGATAAAACTTTCCTGTCAAGAACGATATCAGTGTGATGTGAGTATAATTAAAGAGTGAAGATAGCTTTTCAATTTTTATTTATTTAATAATTTTATCCACATCTATTACGTACACAATGCTGTGAACATATCTTAAGTTGTGTATTTTTAAAATTTCACCAAGATGTGCTATCAACTGTGATGTGAATATGATTAACGAGTGAGAATAGCTTTTCTATTTTTATTTATTATACAAATCTATCTTCATCTATTTTGAAACACAATGATATGAACATATCTAAAGTTGTGTGTATTTTGAAATTTCTCCCATATGTAATATTTCATGCCTTTTTATAAAATGTCTACGTGAATAGCTTACCATTATTAATGCAGAGATTCATATACATTACTTTTTAGCTGAGTTTTAATTCATATTTATATTTATTGCGTAATTTATATCCAGAGATATTACGATATCAGACCAAAGAAATACTTAACGTGCCATTAGGAAGATAAAAATGAATAGGGCTTCTTCCAATATTTCAATTGTGTTTAACATTAGTTTTCGAAATGTAATTATTGTTACGTGTATATTTATTTTCTATATTGTATATAAATGGATTGACCATTTTTTACTTAGTTTAGCGTAGGCCTTAGGGATATGATTCTTCAATTTGAATTCATATTTTTGTGAAATGATTTTTGTTTACAAATGTATGTTGCTATTGCCACAACATGCCCAGCTGTGTTTAATACTTCAATGAAGAAAAGATATCGTAGATTTTTAATTGGATTGCAAAGGAAATTCTATATCAAAATAAAGGCCCCTGAATGGAGGTAGGCCAAGATGAACTTGAGTCAGGTTAACATTTAGAGAAAATGTGAAAGAGCCGGAAATTACCTTTGTTTTTATGCAGAACTTCATGTGGATTAGTTTTTAGTTGAGTCAATTTATATGTATTGCATAATCTATATTAAGATATGTTACGGTATCGGACAAAAGCACTGGATAAAAATGAATATGGCTCTTTCAGTAATTCAATTGTGTATAACATTAGTTTTAAAAATATTATTATTGTTAATTATTTATTTTTTATATCAAATAAAATGGATAATCCAAGATATGACATTTATTTACCCATTACATCGTGTCTTGTCGTTCTGATTCTCCAATTTTACTATATACTTTTTCACAATGTTTTGGTGCGTAAATGTAAGTTGTTATTGCTCTTATGATTTTATTTTCCTTTGGTATTCTCACTGAGTGAATATCTTTGAATATCTGACATTTCATGATTATCTGGCTTATTTAAGCAAATATATTTAAAACTGATAATACAATAAAACAATTAAAGGGGAATAGTAAATTGAAATGAAAAAAAGATTTCAACACTAAAGGAAAACTAAATCTGAAGCTTCCATCATTGCAATAGGTCAATTGATGTGATAGGAAGGCAAAGGATGGTTAGAGTTATAAAAAAATTTTATGCAACAAGTACAAACAACTGACCGAACAATTGCCAGAGACTAATAAATATATTAGAAATTAAAAATCAATAAACCGGAAACTTTTGTTGAACAAATTAAGATGAAATTCAGCAGCTGAAGAAGACAGAAGAACAATACTCGAAAGAATGAAAGCGCTTCTTCCAAATAGATTGACAACCGGAAATCTTAAAATACTTTCTCAATATACAAAGATTTTGTGATATTGAAGAAGAAACAGACTAAATGTGTTTCTCAAAGGATAATTTGCTACCAAATATCACACCTAAAAATTTCTAAAGTCATATAGAGTTAAAGAAATGCAGTCAGTAGTGAGATCCGGATGTTGAGCCACTGACTTCCACCAAATTACAATCATACTTTCCAATAACACTTGTGTACTTTAGTGGGATAAAAATTAATATTCAGTGTAAGGTGTAAAGTATTTGTTGATAATAAGATAATTATACGGTCTATCCAGTATTTTTCTTTAGTTTACAAACACACAATTACAAAGTTTATATATATATATATATATATATATATATATATATATATATATATATATATATACACATATACATATATATATATATATATATATATATATATATATATAAATACACACACACAATATATACAAAACTATTTTCCATTGATAAAAGGCATCAGAATGTATTGAAAGTAGACTTTGCTATCTTCGATATAGTGTAAGTAAAAATATAACTTCTAAATAAATCATATGAGGCATTTTTTGAAAGCAAAAAAATTTGCAATGAGTCAAAGCTGAAAAAGACATCGTGATTTAAATAGCGTTCTTAAATTGGATGAACAGATGAATGAGTATTTTATAACGATGTTCCGAAGACAACACAATTAATGGGCTGTTACACAACACCTGCTTGAAAAAGGATAACATCGTGCATCTAGCAACTTCCATTATTCGTACGTACGGTCGTAGGTACCAATTATGTGCCCCCTTTGTACGTACACTCAAGTATAAAAAAGGGCCAGGGGTCACGTTGACTTTCAGTTCCTACCGGCCACTCGTAGCAAGATGACACGCTCCCCAACCTCCAGGATACTTTCTCGGGGGGAGAGAAATGTTGGTGGAGAATAGTTCTGTGCGTGTTCCAGAAAACATGTCCTCAAAAAAGTTGATTATTTGGATCATCATTACTGCTGTGATTTCCTCCATTGCTGGCGGCTTAATTGGATATACCATCCAATCATTCAGTGAAAATTCCTGCAACGACACAAGTGATGAAAAGAGTCAAGAGGCCACAGTTCCTGGCGACGCCATCCCCACCACTGAAGAAAATGACATCTGGAAGAACTACAGTGATGCTGAACTATTCAGACGGCAACTTGATGACTTAAAGAGAGTTGGCTGCCGTCTCAAGGAACACGCGGTGGATCTTCACAAATTGCTGTCTGAGGATGACGCCCTTGGAGACAAAAAGTTCTTTCCTCCGAAGGTCGCACTCAATCGATGTTCGCCATCAGAGAGCTATTGTGCCGGAAGGAAGCGCTGCTCTCCTGACAAAGTTACAAACACAGAAAAAATCATTTCATACGAAGATGGCAATGAACAAAAGTTTGTAAAAAGATATTTCGAAGAACATATTCAATGTGCTTGCAACTCTGAAAAGGGGGAATGATGTTGGTCGATGTTGCTACGTTTCCATTGAGGATAAGTGATTATTCACAGAGTCAATATATTGTAAAATATTAATAACAAAAAGGTAAAAAAAAAAAAAAATATTTCTACAATTCATATATTATGTTGCCAACCGTTATTGTACTATGATAACTTTAAGACCATACCAAGAAAAATATATCTTTATATAATTAAAATTGACTTATCTAAAGTTCTCTATATTTTCTTAATTTATAATAAATGTATTATTTTATGCCACTTTTTTTATACAGCGTCTGGGCATATACCAGTATTTATGCTGAGCTTCATATGAATTTTGTCATTCAGTCGATTTATATGCATTGCCTAATTTATATCTTGAGTTATTATGTTATTAGGAAAAGATGCAATTCAAAATGGCTTCTTTCACAGCATTTTCATTGTGTGTAACATCAGTTTTCAAAATGTACTTACTGTTATGTGTATATTAATTTTCATTATAATAAATATAAATGTATAATCGAAGATTTTACTTCTATTTACCTAGTACAGCGTATGTCTTGGGAATTTCATTCTTCAATTTCACTTAACATTTTGTAAAATATCTTTGGTATGTAAGTGTACGTTGCTATTGCTCTTTTTATCTCATTTTTCGTTAATATTTCCATAAACTTTCGAATTTTAAATTTGAACTTTTGATATCCAAAAGGAAAAAGCTTTAAAACTGTCACCATAATAAAACTACAAAAGGAGAATTAAAATTTCAAATAGAGAAAAGATTTACACATTAAAGAAAATTAAATTGCCGATTTCACCCTCAGTTGGTCGTTGATTAATCTCACTGGCACAAGTGTCTGACATTTGCCCTGATTTTATCAAACCAATTCATCCCAAAAAATAAACTAAAAAAAAATATTTGCCATTTACTTATCACTGCAATTATTTTGAAAGTACTACTAAGTACTTGTACTTTGATGTACTTTATCCAAAATGTTACAGATTGATCCTTGGGTCATACACAACATGATTACTAAGTTTGGTTAAAATCGGAACTGAAGTTTTTGTGCACAGTTGCACACAAACAAACGCATAAGTAAACTAACAAACAAACGCAACAAAAAGGGGCGAGTACATACCATTCGCAAAATTGGATATGGTAGATATGAAAAACAAACATCTTGCTGACTAGAATGATAAGTAGCCACATTGATGGAAAGGAAATTCTACGCTCGTAATAAAGGCCACTGAATGGAAGGATTTCAAGTCGGAATAAAATTTTGAGAAAATATGGCAAAGCCTGAAATTTCATATTTCGTTTTAAGAAAACTTCTTCATCTTCTGACCGGAATGTGTGGCCATGGAAGTTCCGGTTGTCCCATGGCCTTATTTCAAATGCATGTTTTCTTTTATTTACCAATATCAGTTTTCCTTTTCAATCCTGCGTATAAGTAACGGTTGATACCGGAGAAAGTTTCCCTAGCACGTATTTCTGGCGTACCAGGTGTTTTCTTAGTAAGTGTAAAGCCGGCCATACACGCAGAGGACTGACCGTGCAGTTTGTCCTTAAGGACAGGAGCGACACTCCAATCCTGTGAGAAATGACCACACACGCTACGGACTAGCCTGCTTATTTTAAGGGGATTGGGCACCCAGGATAGGCCCACATGGTTATGTTTTTAGTACTTGTTAATTAAATTTGGTACGTGACCGGGTATCAAGTACAATTGGTAGCCTACATCTTATTTTGAAAATGCCAAATTTGGGTACATTTTACTTTCTTTATTTTTTATATGATATAAATCTATGGAATCCGACTTGAAATAATCATATGTAGGAAGGTGATAGGCATTCTCTGTCGGCTACTACCTGGTAGGGATTTGTCTGCTATGATGTTAATGTAGCCTACTTATTTCTCTTGAAGTCATTATAGGATTACCTTTTCCATTTATGCCCATTAATCCTAGGGTCCAAGTGTCTCCTGGGAGGAATACACTAAATGGATATTTAGACCTATCTGGAGATTATCTCATGCTTAAGCACTAATGCACATTTAATTAGGCGTATATACTTGTTTTCGCGTTAATTTATAGAAATTGGAAACGATTGTGTTTATATAGGCTGAGAGAAAATGTGAGAGGGATATACATATGTTAATAGAATTATCAGTAGCTACTTAATTTATCCTCTATCCATATTTTACACCTTCGTTTTTTTATATGAAGAGAATTCATAAAACTTAATCAGAATATCATTTTTCCCCCTTTTGTTTCAGCATCTGTTTATTATCAGAATACAAGATACTATTGCATGAATAAGGCAGAAGACTGTGTGGTTTTAAAGAGAAAATATTTTAGGGAAAAGGAGAGGAAATTTAAGGAAATCATAACTTGGTGAATGGAAATGTGAGGGGAAACACAAAAATAAAGAAAAATAAAATGCATAATATAACAAACTTGTAAAATGCAACCAGTTTATCTTTATAATGTAAAAAGGTAGTAGGCTGGCCAGGGCACCAGCCGCCCGTTGAGATACTACTGCTAGAGAGTTAAGGGGTCCTTTGACTGGCCAGACAGTACTATATTGGATCCTTCTCTCTGGTTACAGTTCTTTCCCATTGCCTACATAGACACCGAATAGTCTGGTCTATTCTTGAAAGATTCTCCTCTGTCCTCATACACCTGACGACACTGAGATTACCAAACAATTCTTCTTCACCCAAGGGGTTAACTACTGCAATGTAATTGTTCAGTGGCTACTTTCTTCTTGGTAAGGGTAGAAGAGACTCTTTACCTATGGCAAGCAGCTCTTCTAGGAGAAGGACACTCCAAAATCAAACCATTGTTCTCTAGTCTTGGGTAGTGCTATAGCCTCTGTACCATGGTCTTCCACTGTCTTGGGTTAGAGTTCTCTTGCTTAAGGGTATACTCGGGCACACTGTTCTATATAGTTTCTCTTTCTCTTGTTTTGTTGAAGTTATTATTGTATATATAGAAAATGTTTATTTTAATGTTACTACCCTTAGAATATTTTATTTTTCCTTGTTTCCTTTTCTTACTGGGCTATTTTCCCTGTTGGGGCCCATGGGCTTATAGCATCCTGCTTTTCCAGCTTGGGTTGTAGCTTAGCATTTAATAATAATAATAATAATAATAATAATAATAATGAAGGGACGAAGTAAGGAATACTTTACGCGTGAAAATACTGTAGGCGAGTCAACACTGTCCTTCCCTAAACCCACAGCGCGACGCGCCAATCAGTTCAACATGCTGAAAGGACGACGCGACAGGCCTGGCTCGACAGGACTGGCATCAATAGGCCCCATACACGTTAAAGACTGACCGGTTCGCGCCAGTCGCTATGAAATCCGCGCGCCAGTCGCGTACGTGTATGGCCACCTTAAGAGGCACACAGACAAGGTTACATAGTACGTATTTCATACGTTCCAGTCAAGCTCCGATTTTAAGAAGGCTGTAGGTAGTGCGCAGATGTAAGTTCTACTGGCAAATATTTTTTTACGTATCAGAATAGTCACGCTTGCAAGTATAGGTTACGTAGAGATCAAACAGTTAGAAAATACTGTAATTCAGAGGAGGTCTTAAAATGGTGAAATCACAAACTGGCACCTAAAACGATATGCAAGTTATAATTGTAAAAAAAAATCGCTGCTTATACAAATAAAGTAAAAAAGAAAAAATATAAAGACACTGTATAGATATCTAATGTCATGCTGTATATTATTTACACCTACATATGTGTGTGTACATATATCGGTATGTACTATAAAACCATAAATTCATACACTTAATAAATATTTACCATTATTATTATAATAATTATGATATTACACAATGTTGAGAACATCCTCCGCGAGCAATCCATAAGGGTATTGTGTTGGCTAGTAATCTTTCACAAACGTAATGGCCTTATGAAATGTTAAGAGAGAGAGAAGATAATTGGAGCAGCCTTATATCGTGCTAAATGGAAAAGAAAATGAACACCATTTATATGGTCGATATAAGAAAAGAATAACAAACTTCGGATTACAAGCATTTGAATATATCAAATCACAAGAGACTGAAAAAATTCATTTAAATCACACTGCTTCTTTTCTAACAGATAAAAAAATATACAATTTCAGTGTGCAAAGAAATGAAACCATTTTTTCTATCTAATTGTTAAAAAAGGACATTTTTTCCCCAATATACGACAGAAAAGCTCACGTGAATTTGAAAAATATATCGTCTGGTATCAAACGATAATGACATGTGTTAACAATATCACGGCAGCAGGAACACAACGACGAACCCCGTTAAAGGTATCTTGGACAGTGTAAGAATTGAGAGAGAGAGAGAGAGAGAGAGAGAGAGAGAGAGAGAGAGAGAGAGAGAGAGAGAGAGAGAGAGAGAGAGAATACTAAACCAGATCATGGTTCAACTTATCATGGGTATCCCTTCAGTGGTAAACATTGAAGTATAATCTATGAGCTGAACCATTTTCTTCAAGTTCTTTAAGTTTTCTTTAGTTTTCAATATCTACTCACCCGAAAATTTCATTAGATGTATTAGACAATTTGGTTCCTCAATGTCTAAAGGTTTAAAGACTTCACAAGAGTGGGAGACAAATGCAAGTCATTGTCTCGTCACACAAAGAACAAACCAATGAGCATATCTGATAAACATATGATCACTGTCCAAGCATCTTCCCCACACAAGCTGGGAGCAGAGAAGACTTGCCAATAGCCACTGACGGATCAGTGAGTAGACCTATAAATAGCCAAATCGATGATCTTTAACTCACAAGGACGGTAAGGTTATGTCCACTAACAATTATAATCGAGCCGTGAGAGGGTGTCACACTATGGACCCAAAATAAACGGGTCTTCAACCTTGATAAGGCTACCATAATCATGTACTTGGTGACACAAAAAAAGGATTAGGAAAGGACTTAAACGAAGTACTTGAAGGGCCAAAAAAAAAAAGAAAGGGAAAATATAACACCCCTCCCCAACCCAATATAGGTTTCCATAAGCACGGTTACCCGATTGGTTTAGTAGGTAGTGGGTTGGCCAGGGGACCAGCCACCTGTTGAGATACTACCACTAGAGAGTTATGGTATCTTCTGACTGGAGAGACAGTACTACATTACATCCTTCTCTCTGGTTACGGTTCATTTTCCCTATGCTCAACACATACACCGAATATTCTGGCCTATTCTTTATATATTCTCCTCAGTCCTCATACACATGACAACATTGAGATTACCAAACAATTCTTCTTCACCCAAGGGGTTACTGTACTGTAATTGTTCAGTGGCCACTTTCCTCTTGCTAAGGGTAGAAGAGACTCTTTACTAATCGTCAGCAGCTCTTCACGGAGAAGGACACTCCAAAATCGAACCATTGTTCTCTAGTCTTGGGTAGTGCTATAGCCTCTGTACCGTGGTCTTCCACTGTCTTGGGTTAGAGTTCTCTTGCTTCAGGGTACACTCGGGCATACTATTCTATCCAATTTCTCTTCGATTTGTTTTGTTAAAGTTTATATAGTTTATATAGGGGATATTTATTTTAATGATGTTACTATTCTTAGAATATTTTATTTTTCACTGTTTCCTTTCCTTACAGGGCTATTTTCCCTGTTGGAGCCCCTGGGCTTATATCATCCTGCTTTTCCAACTAGGTTTGTAGCTTAGCAAGTAATAATAATAATAATAATAATAATAATAATAACGGAAACATCTTTGTAACAGCACAGCGTCTGTAAAGTAAACTTGAAGGGTAAACTCGTTCAAAGCAAAGCATTTGATACGTGAAAACTCGATATAATACTGCAATAAAAGTAAAAAAAAAAAAAATATACCACAAAGGTCGAACAATTAGACATAAAGTGAAGGAAAGAAAGAATATTATTTAATAGGAAAACATGAAAATGTAATAACAGAAGAAACGACTTTAAACTTGAGTAAATAAGAAACATACACGTGGGCATTGCATCAACGAACACATGCAAACGGTATTATTAGTAGTGTCAGGTCTCGTAGTCTACATAAATGTCGTGAGTAAAAAGAAGTATGAACACGTGGGTATTGCAACAACGAAAACATACAAACTAAATTGGAAGGGTTAAAGACTTGAATGTCGTGGGTAACAATGAGGTGGTCTTATAAGAAAACGAGTAATCCCATTGATCGAAATAAAGGGGGCGGAGTTTACGAGCAGAAGTTCTAAAACTGCTAACACGAATGTACATACGAACGAACAAGAGCGGATGCAACCGCTTCTAGAATGTTAACAAACAAATAAAAAATATACCAGTAGTATAGGATATTGATAATTTGTGCAGTTTTCCAAGGATTTATTATATGTCAACGAAAAAAATGTACATAACATTTTCCCAATGTGTTTTCTATCCCAAAAACCCCAGGTTCTCACTGGGGGTCCACCCATTATCGGCGGATATATATATACATTATATTTTATATATATATATATATATATATATATATATATATATATATATATATATATATATATATATATATATATATTTCATTAAGTATTTATTTGCAGTGAAAGTAAGTGTCATTTCAGAAGAAAGGAGAGTTTTACTATAGGAAAAATCTGGTTTTTAGTAACAAGTCTTCCCCGTAAGTAACTATAATAAAACCCCCAAAATAACCACCTTATCAAGCTTACCCCCTTTTTGAATAATATATTAACGCAAAAGAACTTCAAGTCTTGAATCTCACTTCAACATTCCAATATGCACTCAGAACAAAACACCTGGGTTTGCAACCCAGAGATTCATTGATTGATTGATTTGAGGTTTTCTGGCAACCTGACATCTTACGTCATTGACCCGAAGTCGTTTATAGTATAAAAAAAACAAATATAAAAAAATATTCAATTAAAACCATATATGCAAAGGTGTCATTTTAAAAGTTAAATATCTTTCAGAAGACCTACTTCGGAAATAAAGCTAAAAATACCAATAGAATGGTAGGACACATGTCCAAGAATCTTGGCAAGGATGAACCTCCCATCCTCACCTCAAACAGATATCTATTTCTTTCTGTGCAATAAGTGGGACATTCACTCAACAAATGCCGCACTGTCAAGGGTATCAAACAGTCGTCGCAATATGGTTGGTGTTTGCTGGTCAGCAGAAACTCACGTGTCATCCGAGTGTGACCAATACGGAGACGACAAAGAGTAGTCTCCCACTTTCGGGGCATCCCGTTATACCTCCAAGCAGATATAACATTACTTATTTTTCTCATCTTATTATCAAGTAAACCATCCCAATGCCGTTGTTAATTCTTAATAATGAAATTCTTAATTGTAGGTAAAAAATCATTACTGGCAATGGGATACCTTCTTGGTAGTAACTCAATTGCAGCATTCTTGGCTAGTGAATCTGCCTTCTTATTTCCAGCCACACCTACGGGTGGCGGAACCCGACAAAATCGAACTGTTTTACCTTTCATACCAATAATTAAAAGCCACTCTAGGGGTTAGTATGCCGTATAGTTCGGCCGTAAATATGGGCAACCCAGAGACAAATGTTGCATACAGACTGTATGAGGTATCAGCTTTTATAAGGGAACTATTAACAGAACGTTAAGAAGAGTCGTCAAAACAATGAAATGTCTACACCTTCTCACATAAAGAACAAAGATAATAAGTAGTTAATGCTGTAGCCTGTATGATATATTGCAATGCTTGAATTCAATCTATCTGAAAAGAAGTATTTCTTGATAAAATAATACGATCTTCCCAGTATGTATGCATGTGTGTGTGTATATGTATGTATATATATATATATATATATATATATATATATATATATATACATATATATACAGTATATATATACACATGTATATATATACATATATCTATCTATCTATCTATCTATATATATATATATATATATATATATATACATATATACACATGAATACATATACATATATCTATCTATCTATCTATCTATATATATATATATATATATATATATATGCATATATATATATATATATATATATATATATATATATATATATATATATATATATATATATATATATATACATACATATGCACACATATATAATTGTATTTTCCATGTATGAAAGACAACAGTGTGTCAAAATTAACTTGGCTAAACAAGTTTCTAAATAAATCACATGAGGCGTTTTTTAAAGCAGAAAAGAATTGCAATAATCATCAAAGCTGAAAAGGATATCTCGATTAAAATAGCGTTCTTAAATCGCATGAGCAGATGAATGAGTATTTTATAATGATGTTCCGAAGCCAAGAGAATCGGGTGCTGTTACGCAACACATGCTTAAATAAGAATAACATCGTACATATGGCAGCGTACATTAGGCGTACGTACCATAGGTAGGATATCTATGGTACGTACTCTCAGTGAACTAGAACGTATTCTCAATGTACGTACCATGATTGCGCCATCTTTCTACATACCCTCAAGTATATAAAGGGGTCGGGAGTCACGTTTACCCACACTTCCTACCTGCCACTCGTAACAAGATGACACGCTCCACAGCCTCCAAGATACCTTCTCATAAGATAGAAATGTTTTTGGATAATACTTCTATGCGTAATTCAGAAAACATGTCTTTAAAGATGCTAATTATTTATATCATCATCATTTCTTCTGTGTTTTGCACCATCGTCGGCGGATTGATTGGATACAACATCAAATCATTTTGTGAAAAGTCCCACAACGACACAAGTAACAAAAAGAGTCAGGAGGCGACAGTTCCTGGCCGGGAGAACTATAGTGATTTTGAACTCTTCAGACGGCAAAACTATGACCTGGGAAGAGTTGGCTGCCGCCCAAAGGAACACGCGGTGAATGTTGTAGATTTGCTGTCTCCAGAAGACACCCTTCAAGACAAACAGTTGTTTCTGAAGAAGGTCGTACTCAATCGATGTTCGCCATCAGAGAGCTATTGTGCCGGAAGGAAGCACTGCTCTCCTGACATAGTTACAACCAAGGAAATAATAATTTCATACAAAGATGGCAATGAACAAAAGTTTGTAAAAAGATATTTCAAAGAACATTCTCAGTGTAAGTGCTTGGACCCTAAAAGAGGGTGAATGATGTTGGTGATGCTACTACGTTTCCATTGAGGATCATTATTAGTACAAAAACGTAATTTTCATGTTTGCAGCCGTGAGAGACGTGTTCACGGGATTTGTGTTATAACTGTAACCCTATGTAATCAATCAGGTAAAGGAAACGATATAATTTTCCTGTCAAGACCGATATCAGTGTGATGTGAATATGATTAATGAGTGAGAATAGCTTTTCTATTTTTATTTATTGAACAATTCTATCCTTATCTATTTTGAAACACAATGATATGAACATATCTAAAGTTGTGTGTATTTTGAAATTTCTCCCAGATGTAATATTTCATGCCTTTTTATAAAATGTCTAGGTGAATAGCTTACCAGTATTAATGCAGATTCAGATACATTACTATTTAGATGAGTTTTAATTCATATTTATATTTATTGCGTAATTTATATCCAGAGATATTACGATATCAGACCAAAGAAATACTTAATGTGCCATTGGGAAGATAAAAAGGAATATGGCTTCTTCCAATATTTTAATTGTATATAACATTAGTTTTCGAAATGTAATTATTGTTACGTGTGTATTTATTCTCTATATTGTATATAAGTGAATATTCTAAGGCTTTACTGATTGGTAACGTCTCTGTCTGGTGTTGGCCAGACGGGGGTTAAGAGTCCCGTTCAGACTCGTTAGTGCCATTGGTGTCTGCAACCTTACCATCCTTGTGAGCTAAGGTTGGGGGTTTGGGGGAGCATATGGGGCTATCTGCCGAGTCATCAGCAGTCCCTGGTCCTAGCTTGGGTGGAGAAGAGGCTTGGGCACTGATCATATAATATATGGTCAGTCTCTAGGGCATTGTCCTGATTGCTAGGGCAATATCACTGTCCCTTGCCTCTGCCATTCATGAGCGACCTTTAAACATTTGAACTTTTAACGGCGTAGGTCTTGGGGATATGATTCTCCAATTTGAATTCATATTTATGTGAAATGATTTCTGTGTACAAATGTATGTTGCCATTCCACAACATGCCCAGCTCAGTTTAAAAAAAAAAAAAAAAAAAAAAAAAAGAGAATCGTATATTTTTCATTCGGATTGCAAAGCAAATTCTGTGATCATAATAAAGGCCCCTGAATGGAGGGATAGCAAGATGAACTTGAGTCAGGTTAAAATTCAGAGAAAATGTGAAAGAGCCGGAAATTTCTTATTTTTTTTTATGCAGTTCTTAATGTGGATTAGTTTTTAGTTGAGTCAATTTATATGTATTGCATAATCTATATTAAGATATTTTACGGTATCGGACAAAAGAAGCACTGGATAAAAATGAATATGGCTGTCTCAGTAATTCAATTGTGTATAACATCAGTTTTAGAAATGTAATTATTGTTAAGTATTTTTATATCAAATAAAAATGGATAATCCCAGATATGACATTTATTTACCCATTATATCGTGTCTTGTGGTTCTGATTCTCCAATTTTACTATATACTTTTTCGCAATGTTTTGGTGTGTAAATGTATGTTGTTATTGATCTTATAATTTAAATTTTCTTTGATATTTCCATTGAGAGATAAATTTTTACTTTGAATATCTGACATTTCATGATTATCTGGCTTATTTAAGCAAATATATTTAAAACTGATAATACAATAAAACAATTAAAGGGGAATAGTAAATTGAAATGAAAAAAAGATTTCAACACTAAAGGAAAACTGAATCTGAATAGGTCGAGTAATGTGATAAGAAGGCAAAGGATGCTCAGGGTTTTAAAACAAATCTTAAGCAACAAGTATAAATAACTGACCGAAGAAGAGTGCCAGAGGCTAATAAATATATTAGAAATTAAAAATCTATAGACCGGAAGCTCTTGTCGAACAAATTAAGATGAAATTCAGCAGCTGAAGAAGACAGGAGAACAATACTCGAAAGAATGTAAGCGCTTCTTCCAATTAGATTGACAACCGAAAATCTTGAAATACTTTCTCAATATGCAAATATTTTGTGATATTGAAGAAGAAACAGACTAAATGTGTTTCTCAAAGGTAAATTTGCTACCAAATATCACACCTAAATATTTCAAAAGTCAGAGTTAAAGAAACGCAGTCAATAGTGAGATTACAATCATACTTCCCAATAACACTTGTGTACTTTAGCGGGATAAATATTACTATTCAGTGTAAAGTATTTGTTGATAATATGAAAATTATACGGTCTATCCAGTATCTTTTTTTAGTTTACAAAAACACAATTACGTTTATATATATATATATATATATATATATATATATATATATATATATATATACAAAACGATTTTCCATTAATAAAAGGCACCACAATGCGTTGAAAATAGACTTTGCCATCTTCAGTATACTGTATGTAAAAATATATCTTCTAAATAAATCATATGGGGCATTTTTTTAAAGCAAAAAAATTTGCAATGAGACAGCTGAAAAAGATATCGTGATTTAAATGGCATTCTTAAATCGGATGAACAGATGAATGAGTATTTCATAATGATGTTCCGAAGATAAGATAATTATGGCTGTTACACAACACCTACTTGAAAAAAGATAACATCGTGCATCTGGCAACTTCCATTATTCGTACGTACGGTCGTAGGTACCAATTATGTGCCCCCTTTGTACGTACACTCAAGTATAAAAAAGGGCCAGAGGTCAGGTTGACTCTTAGTTCCTACCTGCCACTCGTAACAAGATGACACGCTCCCCAACCTCCAGGATACTTTCTCAGGGGAGAGAAATGTTTGTGGAGAATAGTTCTGTGCGTGTTCCAGAAAACATGTCCTCAAAAAAGCTGATTATTTGGATCACCACTACTGCTGTGATTTCCTCCATTGTTGGTGGCTTAATTGGATATACCATCCAATCATTCAGGGAAAAGTCCTGCAACGACACAAGTGATGACAAGAGCCAGGAGGCAACAGTTTCTGGCGACGTCATCCCCACCATTGAAGAAAATGACAACTGGAAGAACTACATTGATGCTGATCTATTCAGACGGCAACACTATGATCTGGGAAGAGTTGGCTGCCACCCTAAGGAACATGTGGTGAATGTTGTAGACATGCTGTCTCCCGAAGACGCCCTTCGAGACAAACAGTTCTTTCCGAAGAAGGTCGTACTCAATCAATGTTCGCCATCAGAGAGCTATTGTGCCGGAGGGAAGCGCTGCTCTCCTGACAAAGTTACAACCAAGGAAATAATCATTTCATACAAAGATGGCAATGAACAAAAGTTTGTAAAAAGAAATATCAAAGAACATTCTCGGTGTAAGTGCTTGCGACCTTGAAAGAGGGTGAATGATGTTGGTGAAGCTACTACGTTTCCATTGAGGATCATTATTAGTACAAATACGTAATTTTCATGTTTGCAGCCGTGACACACGTGGTCACGGGATTTGTGTTATAACTGTAACACTGTGTAATCAATCAGGTAAAAGAAAAGATATAATTTTCATGTCAAGAACGATATCCGTGTGATGTGAGTATGATTAAAGAGTGAAAATAGCATTTCAATTTTTATTTATTTAATAATTTTATCCACATCTATTACGTACACAAAGCTGTGAACATATCTAAAGTTGTGTACTATTTTTAAAATTTCACCAAGATGTGCTATCAACTGTGATATGAATATGATTAACGAGTGAGAATACCTTTTCTATTTTTATTTATTCAACAATTCTATCCTCATCTATTTTGAAACACAACGATATGAACATATCTAAAGTTGTGTATTATTTTTAAAATTTCACCAAGATGTGCTATCAACTGTGATATGAATATGATTAACGAGTGAGAATACCTTTTCTATTTTTATTTATTCAACAATTCTATCCTCATCTATTTTGAAACACAACGATATGAACATATCTTAAGTTGTGTATTATTTTTTAAATTTCACCAAGATGTGCTATCAACTGTGATGTGAATATGATTAACGAGTGAGAAAACCTTTTCTATTTTTATTTATTCAACAAATCTATCCTCATCTATTTTGAAACACAATGATATGAACATATCTAAAGTTGTGTGTAATTTGAAATTTCTCCCAGATGTAATATTTTATGCCTTTTTATTGATGGAGAGATTTATATACATTACTTTTTAGCTGAGTTTTAATTCAGTCAATTTATATTTATTGCGTAATTTATATCCAGAGATATTACGATATCAGACCAAAGAAATACTTAACGTGCTATTGGGAAAATAAAAATGAATATGGCTTCTTCCAATATTTTAATTGTATGTAACATTAGTTTTCAAAATGTAATCATTGTTACTTGTGTATTTATATTTTATATTGTATATAAGTGGATATTCTAAGGCTTTACTTTTATTTAGGATTGTTGTGGCCTGATTGGTAACGTCTCTGTCTGGTGTTTGCCAGACGGGGGTTAGAGTCCCGCTCAAACTCGTTAGTGCCATTGGTGTCTGCAACCTTACCATCCTTGTGAGCTAAGGTTGGGGGTTTTGGGGAGCCTATGGGTCTACCTGCTGAGTCATCAGCAGTCCCTGGTCCTAGCTTGGGTGGAGAAGAGGTTTGGGCGCTGATCATATAATGTATGGTCAGTCTCTAGGGCATTGTCCAGATTGCTATGGCAATATCACTGTCCCTTGCCTCTTCCCATTCATGAGCGACCTTTAAACCTTTGAACTTTTAACGGCGTAGGTCTTGGGGATATGATTCTCCAATTTGAATTCATATCTATGTGAAATGATTTCTGTGTACAAATGTATGTTGCCATTCCACAACATGCCCAGCTCAGTTTAAAAAAAAAAAATCGTATATTATTCATTCGGATTGCAAAGCAAATTCTGTGATCATAATAAAGGGCCCTGAATGGAGGGATGCCAAGATGAACTTGAGTCAGGTTAAAATTCAGAGAAAATGTGAAAGAGCCGGAAATTACCCTTATTTTTATGCAGAGCTTCATGTGCATTAGTTTATAGTTGAGTCAATTTATATGTATTGCATAATCTATATTAAGATATGTTACGGTATCGGACAAAAGAAGCACTGGATAAAAATGAATATGGCTGTTTCAGTAATTCAATTGTGTATAACATTAGTTTTAGAAATGTAATTATTGTTAAGTATTTTTATATCAAATAAAATGGATAATCCCAGATATGACATTTATTTACCCATTATATCGTGTCTTGTGGTTCTGATTCTCCATTTTTACTATATACTTTTTCGCAATGTTTTGGTGTGTAAATGTATGTTGTTATTGATCTTATGATATTATTTTTCTTTGGTATTTTCATCGAGTGACGAATTTTTACTTTGAATATCTGACATTTCATGATTATCTGACTTACTTGGCCAAATGTATTTAAAACTGATAATACAAAAAAAACCATTAAAGGGGAATACAAAATTGAAATGGAAAAGAGATACACACTAAAGGAAAATTGAATCTGAAGCTTCCATCATTGCAATAGGTCGATTAATGTGATAAAAAGGCAAAGGATGGTCAGAGCTAAAGAAAAAAAACCTTATGCAATATGTTTAAACAACTGACCGAACAAAAGTGCCAAAAACTAATAAATATATTAGAAATAAAAAATCAATTGAGCGGAATCTCTTGTCGAACAAATTAAGATGAAATTCAGCAGCTGAAGAAGACAGGAGAACAATACTCGAAAGAATGAAAGCGCTTCTTCCAATTAGATTGACATCTGAAAATCTTGAAATACTTTCTCAATATGCAAATATTCTGTGATATTGAAGAAGAAACAGACCAAATGTGTTTCTAAAAGGTAAATTGCTACCAAATATCACACCTAAAAGTTTCTAAAGTCATGTAGAGGTAAAAGAATGCAGTCAATAGTGAGATCCGGATGTTGAGCCACTGACTTCCACCTAATTACAATCATACTTCCCAATAACACTTGCGTACTTTAGCGGGATAAAAATTAATATTCAGTGTAAAGTGTAAAGTATTTGTTGATAATATGATAATTATACGGTCTATACAGTATTTTTATCTTTATCTTACAGACACACAATCACAACGTTTATATATATATATATATATATATATATATATATATATATATATATATATATATACACACACACAAAACGAATTTCCATTGATAAAAGGCACCACAATGAGTTGAAAACAGACTTTGCCATCTTCAGTATAATGCATGTAAATATATATCTTCTAAATAAATCATATGGGGCGTTTTTTTTAAATCTAAAAAATTTGCAATGAGTCAAAGCTGAAAAAGATATCGTGATTTAAATAGCATTCTTAAATCGGATGAGCAGATGAATGAGTAGTTCATAATGATGTTCCAAAGACAAGAGAATTATGGGTTGTTACGCAACACATGCTTGAAAAAGGATAACATCGTACACCTGGCAACTTCCATTAACCGTACGTACGGTACCGTACGTCCACTCCGCGACCGTTTTCTCAATGTAGGTACTATCATGAATAAAAGTTCGCTCCCTTAGACCTCCAGAGAGTGAACACGAATCGGCTGATTATGAATCACCGAAGCTTTTGAACAAATAAGTCATGGAAAACCCAATAGATGGCGCACCGCAAGGACGTTGGGCACAGAGAGGAATAGGAAGTATTTATTTTTCTAAAGCATTGAGTGAAGTCTCCATAATCTGATATCATATCTTATCTTATCAACAGACATGACCAACCAAGGGTCATTACAAAACATTTTAGCTTAAATGTGTACGGAGGTGTTTTATACTGCAAAACCATACACATTTGTAGAAGCAATTCGGCAATTTTTTTTATTTTTTTATTTCACTTGCGTTATTAATGTAGTAACCGCAAACTGCAGTTACATATGCAAATATTCATAGATCTGTCATATTGCGTAACTGGGCCAACATTCTTGGCCGGAATCTAAAGAAAGAAAAAATAAAATGTTTTGGGGTATCAATGTGAAGCGACGGGTTGTGGTAGTCTAATGGAAACGTCCATGCATGGCATTCCGCCGGACTCGGGTTCGAGACCCGCTCAAGCTCGATATTTTCGTTAGTGTCTGCAAGCTAACCATCCTTGTGAGCATAAAATGAGGGGTTTGGAGAGCCTACAGTTCTACCTACGGAGTCATCACCAGCCATTACCTGGCCCTCCCTGCTTCTAGCTTGAATGGAGAAGGGATTTGGGGATGATCATATGTATATTTGGTCAGTCTCTAGGGCGTTGTCCTGCTAACATGGGCAATGTCATTACCCCTTGGCCCTGCCATTCATGAGCAGCCTTTAAAACTTTAAAGTGTCCTCCTCACCACTACCATATTCATACTCAGAAGTTCACGAGACTCGCCCACATTGAAATGCCCGATTTCGTATTTAATTTCTTAATTAAATTTGCATTTGATCGAGTTTTGTAATAAAGCTGTTTAAAGACTTTACCATGGTAATCTCCCCTATACAATAAGAAACAGGAAGTGTCCGAACACACACACACACATTATATATATATATATATATATATATATATATATATATATATATATATATTGTAATTAGTAGGTTGGCCAGGGCACCAACCACCCGTTGAGATGCTACCGCTACAGAGTCTTTTGACTGTCTAGACAGTACTAAATTGGATCCTTTTTCTCTGGTTACGGTTCATTTTCCCTTTCCTTAAACATACACACCGAATAGCCTGGCATATTTTTCACTTATTCTACTCCGTCCTCATACACCTGACAACATTGAGATTACCAAAGAATATTAGCACGGCACTGAAATTGGTCAGTGGCCACTTTCCTCTTTATAAGGGTTGAAGAGACTCTTTACCAATGGTCAGCAGCTCTTCTAGGAGAAAGACACTCCAAAATCAAACCATTGTTCTCTAGTCTTGGCTAGTGCCATAGCCTCTGTACTATGGTCTTCCACTGTCTTTCGTGAAGGTACACTCAAGCACGCTGTTCTGTCTCGTTTCTCTTCCTTTTGTTTTGTTAAAGTTATTATAGTTTATATAATATGGAAATGTTTATTTTAATGTTATTTCTTAAAAATCTAATTTTTCCGTGTTTCCTTTCCTCACAGGGCTATTTTCCCTGTTGGAGCCACTGGGCTTATATCATCCTGCTTTTCCAAAAGGGGTGTAGCTTACCAATAATAATAATAATAATAATAACAATAATAATAATATATACTGACACGCTCAGTGGCATTTTCAAATGTATAACTACATGGTCTCTACCTGTCCCTCAGTTAGGGAAGGAGTAGTCATACCCTGCTACCCTTGTAAGTGGAGTTGTAATTAAGGGAGGGGACGAGGCTGGGAAGGGTTGAAACTGTGTGCTTGTATATCTATCTATAAATTCAGCCATCATTTTGATGGGTTGCGTACACTAGTAATATTATTACAAAAGATAAAGCAGGTCGGAAGTTCTCCAAACCTGGTAATCCTACGTTTAATGAGTTTCAACTGGCCTCAATTAGCCTTTTCTGTTTCACACACTTTAGTTTCTTTGCAATTAAATTGAATAAAAAAAAAATAATTCCCGCATGTGAACATTCATCAAGTTCTGAAACACGAGAGAGGATAACACCAAAATAATCTACTTCAATATTAACAGCAAAGTTACCATGTGGGAGAATATCGATTGTGTCTGGTCCCGTTAGTTCTGCCTCGCCAAGGTTACGAACACAGAAATGTTCTTGAGAGAGAGAGAGAGAGAGAGAGAGAGAGAGAGAGAGAGAGAGAGAGAGAGAGAGAGAGAGAGAATTTATGAAAAAATTGAGGCAACGTTTAGACGATTTTACAAGTGACCAAAGTTGCAAATATGTTTATCTCAATGAAATTCTCTCTCTCGGAATTTTCCTTCAAACGTAAGGCAGAAATTCTAGTTTTATCATACGTTGTCGTGAGAGATAATCTTGATACGTATCGCGCACCTGCGTCTTATTACACATGAATAAATGTCTGCTACAATAAAGACTGAGGCTGAGATTAGTGAGCAACTAAATAAGGGGATATTCTTATTATAAGAATAAACAAAAAGTTTCTTACACTATATCTAAGGAGGGAATCACAATTTATATAGGGTAATATAATCTAAAACCGTAATGACTGATGATACACACTATATTTCTCGGATTTCATACAGCATTTAGAGGACGATTTTGTTTATGAAAATATGATGTTTGCATTTAAAAGATATTACTAGCTGTGACAATATTAAATATTTCAAAATCATAAACTCAATGTTCAAGTGAAACTGCTTTTACTGTAGCACTATATTTGATTTTACACTTTGAAAATAAGATGAGGTTCATATTCTAACACTGAGTCAGTGATAAAGAACTGAAGATTATAAAGTTGTTTTTCAGTACTTTTGAGACTGCCTGAAGTATTATGATAAACATGGAAACTGTTTCTCTACTTTTACATCTACTTATTATATTGATATACACAATTAACAGAGCCAGAATGTGGAGGTACGTTGCCCTAGATTATACTATTCTTTTTCTTTCTTAACAGGATAACATGGCATAATAATGCGAACGACTGTTTGATTGCTTCATAGAGTTTGGGAATTGGTCCACTCCTCCGTTGTACTCTACAATAAAGTCTTTAAGGCTGGAAAGCAAGACGGAAGAACGAGAGTGGAAACGGAGGTAAAGTACTCCACTAAATAGTGGGTGGACCTACGGTTGGAAAAGTGTAATGAACGACTGAATGCTAAATAAAAACTTATCAACTTCAACGAAAATACTAAATGCATATAAGAACCCAGCAAACTTCTATTTTCTCTCTCCCTAGTAAAAGAGCTGCATCAAATCGATTATCAATGTCAAATAACCAGACAGTTTTGAGAAATGGCAAAGCCTGAAATTTCCTGTTTGTGTCTCAGGGAAAACTTTTAATGTGTTCGGAGTGGTGTCAATGTAGGCCACTGATTGTCTCATGGATTTATTTCATACAAAAACATAAAATATCAATTATGTAAAATATTGTTTAGTATTCATACTCCTCCTTATCCTTACCAATGTAAATTTTCCATTTCATGTTTGTTTGTTAGTATCGGTTGGATAGGAATAAAAGTTTTTCTAGTAGAAGCACGTATTTCTGCGTACCATATGTTTTCTTAGTAAGTGGAGGGTGAACAGAGAGATAGAGTTTTTCTAATAGGAATTTCATACGTCAAAGACAGGTTCTGCGAGGTAATAAGTTTTTAATGGTTCACTTTTACGTACCAAATATGTTTTCTTATTAGTAAAGGTTGCGCACAGATATTAGTTTTTGTAGATTCTGGAACAAATTTCTTATATATCAACTTGTATTTAAATTAATAATTGGTATTTAGTGAGTGAATTACTCGGACTGCTGATTCATTCAAACCTTGATGGAATTTACTGACGTCATCAATAGGATGTTTCTCATAAGAAATATATTCTCAATAGATCAAATCATAATTCTGACAAGGAAAATTATTAGTAAAATGTTCCCTGCAATATAAATTGTACAACTAATCAACTCTTTCAATTGCATAAATTTCCCTCATTAACAAAACATGAAAACTTTCATTGAAGCTTCAATGAGGATTTTGCACCGATTAACAGCATCATATTGCGTTGATAATGAACTTAGCATATATGAAAATATATTTCATCATTAAACAAGTGGCGTTTTGTAAGCAAAAAATATTGCAATAAGTAACAAAGCTGAAAATGATAGTTTGATTTAAATACACTTGTTACATCGGATGATCTGAAGAATAGTTATATTGTAATGATATTCCCAAGGAAAAAGAAAGTAGTGTTATCGAATATTGCCTGGCCCTATGGCCAGACACGGGATCTTGCAATCTTGCAGCCCGTAGTAGTATCGTACACCTGGCAGCTTCCATTATATCTACCTAGCGTCACTAAACGTTTCTCTCAATGTACGTACTATCGAGTATATAAAGAGTCACGGCACTGCCGGGCCACGTTCGCTCACTCACTTCTTACTTGACGGCTGCGCTCGTAACAAGATGAAGCTCTCCACAACCTCCGGGAAACTTTCTCATATCAGAGAAATGTTTGTTGAGGATAATATTGTGCGCAATCCAGAAAACGTGACCTCAAACAGGCTGATAACTTATATCATAATAATTTCTGTTGTTTATTCTTTCATTGTTGGCGGCTTGATTGGATATAACATCCAATCAGTTTGTGAAAACTCCCACAACGACACACGTCATCTAAAGAGTCCGGTGCCCACAGTTCCTGGCGATGTCATCTCCACCACTGAAGAAATTGACCACTGGAAGAACTACAGTGATGCTGAAATATACAGACGGCAGAACTATGACCTGGGAAGAGTTGGCTGCCGCCCTAAGGAACACGTGGAGAATGTGGCGGACTTGCTGTCTCCGGAAGACCCCCTTCGAGACAAACAGTTCTTTCCGAAGAAGGTCGTACTCAATCGATGTTCGCCATCAGAGAGCTATTGTTTCAGAGGGAAGTGTTCTCCTGTCGAAAAAACGCTCAAGGAAATAATAATTTCGTACAACAATGGAACGAAACAAGAGTTTGTAAAAAGAAATATCTATGAAGACTCTCGGTGTATGTGCTTGCGACCATGAAAAAGAGAATGGGGTTCGTACGATGTTACTAAATTTCTATTGAGGATACTTATTAGTTCAAAAGGTAATGTTCAAGTTAGCAGCTGTGACACATAACCGTTTCATGAAAAAATTTATAACTGCAACACTATGTAACCAATCCAGTAAAGGAAACGATATAACTTTTTTGTGAGAGTCCACTATCAACTGTAATGTGAACATGATTAGGAAATGTGAATAGTTTTTATATTTCATTTAATAAACAAATTTATCCTCGTCTATTTTGGGATAATAATATGAACATATCTAAAGTTCAGCGTATTTTGAATTTTTCTGAGATTTAATATTTCATGCGTTTTTAGACGTCTGGCCAATGTGGTGACGCACCTGACTGGTGATCGCCAGACTGGGTTTCGAGTCCCACTCAAATTCGTTAGTTCCTTTCGTCGCTGCATCCTCACCATCCTTGTGAGCTAAGAATGATGGGGGGGGGGGGGGTTGGGGAAGCCTATAGGTCTCATGCAAATATTATTGCAGAGCTTTAGATGCATTAGTTTTGAGTCGAGTTTCAATTCAGTCAATTTATAGTAAGAGATAATACGATATCACACCAAAGAAATATTGGATGTGCCTTTGGGAAGATAAAAACGAATCTGGCTTCTTTCAGCATGCTCATTGTGTATGATATTAGTTTTCAATATTTACTTATTGTTAAGAGTATTTATTTGTATAATAAATATATAAATGCATAATCTAAGATTTGACTTTTATTTACCTAGTATAGTATAAGTCTTGAGGATTTTATTATCTAATTTCACCTCATATTTTGTGAAAATGTCTTTGGTATGTAAATGTATGTTGCTATTGATCTTATTATTTTGTTTTCTTTAATATTTTCACAAACTTACGAATTTTTAATTTAAACTTCTGATATATAAAAGAAAAAACTTTAAAACAGTCATTTTAATAGAACTACAAAGGGAGAATTAAAATTTCAAACAGAGAAAAGATTTACACACTAAAGAAAATTAAATTTGCCGATTTCGTCCAAGCAGTTGGTCGATGATTAATCTCACTGGCACAAGTGTCTGACATTTGCCCTGATTTAATCGAACCAATCTAATCCATCCTTTCAGCGACACCTTCCTGAAATGGATATCTTGACTGACAACAGAACCAGATTTTCATAAGTAAAGTTAACAACAAATGAATGATTTAAAAGTTGTCTGCTGTATGGGTGAAACAAGTGAAGATCTAGAGATGTCAACTTTAAAGTTATGTCTACATAGAACGAGAGATGATGGAAAATTCCAAGAATAGAATACAACTGGTCCCAAGTTGTAGTTGTTTGTTGCCTTTGCCAAAATCAAAGATTCTGTGAAGGATACGTATTCACCGCTGTCTTTTGTTTCTTAGTTTATTTATTTGTTTGTGAGCAAATTTACACACAAACTAATATACTGATTTTGATCAAACTTGGTACTCAAGTTGGGTATGACCTATGGATGAAACTGTAACATTTTGGATAAGTACAATAAAGTGAAAGTACGCAGCAGCACTTAGAAAATAATCGCAATGTTAAGTAAATGTCAAATATTTTGCCAAATTTACTTTTTATTTGTGAACAACATTACACAAACACTACAAAACCAATTTCAAAGAAACTTGGTGGATATGTGGGGCATTCCCCAAGGACAAATCCACTAGATTTTGAAGAAAATACATGGAAGTACAAATATGCAGTGGAATCAAGAGCAAAATAAGATTGCATGGTGTACCGAAGGCTTGCTACTAGTTTGTATCATGTTGGTCTCGAACTCCAAATCACAAAGAAAAAATGAAAACTTTCTTACTATTAGAATCAGACTAAAATAGCTGTCCCTCTTGGTGTGGTTTACAATGTCGGTCAATATTGAATAAGTGCCCAGATTCGAAGTAAGAGCCGGCAATCAGAAACGAAAACAAAGAGGAGGATACGTGAAAAGTGAGAGTAAATCAAAACAAAATACCGAACAAGTATAATAATTCAAGCCCATCAAAATTACAATATATTTGAAAGTGTAAAGAAAATCACGAATGAATTATCGACAAAACTATTGTAAAATAAAATTCCATCATGGGAGAAAATAGTCTGTTTCGATTACATTAGGCAGAGAGGCCTGCATTCAACAGCAATCTGAAAATTATTTTTGAAATAAACTTGTTGAATGAATGCATAAGTTGCAGTCAATTCTCTAAAATTGAAACAAAATATTTGGTAAATCATGGCCAGAATAATTGGAAGAAATAATAAATTGCTTATAAAACGTAAAGTATTCGCAAGGAAGAGTAAGTTCAATATCAACAAGTAATTGTTGCTTAATATAAAAATTATGAAAAATTTAAAAGTAAATTAAGGTAAAAAATCCCAATAAATCACCATAATTTAATTACAAGACCCAAAAAAGGCTTGTACAAAGCACACTGGAAAAGTGCTCAATAAATGCATATCTTACTAACCAGTATCTTCAGAATGCAGGAAACTACTAATAGCGGGTGGGACGTTCGTTCGTTCGTTCTTTTATTTTAGAACGCCTTGCCTAAAGCAAGACACGGGCTCTTGCACTGAGGCAGCCCGTAATAGAAGGTGGGAGGGATTTGGTGTGACTACATACATACTACACATGAGAGAGAAAGACTCAATAAAAGAGGATAAATGCGTTGTAATGTTAAACGGATTAATTTGCGCTATTTATTTACGGTTATCCTTTCATAACTTCCTAACATTAAATTTCGAATTTTAAGATCATGACGTCATATAGTTCATAGGTTTATCCGTTCTCATAACATATGAACCGGCAGGGTATATAAACACACGATTTTGTTTAAAAATTACAAGAATTTTAGAGATCAATAAACTTTTTTTTTTATATTTCTAACATATCTACCATTATATTTCTAATATCAATTTTGATTTTCTTGGGAGGAACTATAAAGTGTACGGAGTGTGGGTTGTATTTGGAAGTTTTCCAAGTGTTAAGAAAGAAGGAAGAATTTCATTCCATCAATTTTCAAAACAACAATAAACAATAAAAAGATGGACTTGGCTCAGAGAGCAATACTATCCTGATGACGGAAATGCCCTGACATGCAGTTTGCAGCTTTTAGAAGAAATTGGACACGGAAAGAAATCCGATATATTGACTCCATACTCGATCAAACAGTTACTGTAGAAAATACTGTCATTCAGAGGAGGCCTTAAAATCATTAAGTCTAAAACTGTCATCCAAAGAACCATGCAAGTTATATTTGTTCATAACATCGCTAAAATGATAAATATCAGATACAGCTCAGTACAAATAAAATTTTAAAAGAAAAGAAATGTATAGACATCTGTATATGTGTACATATATCGGTAAATATTATAAAAACATAAATTCGTAAACACTTTTTATATATTTACCATTATTAATGTAATTATGATATTAAACGATGTAGAGAACATCCTCGGCGAGCAATCCGAAAGGGTATTGCGTTGGCTAGCAATCTTTCACAAATTTAATGCCTTTGTGAATGTTAAAAGGATAAAGGAGATAATTGGAGAAGCCTTATATCGTGCTAAATGGAAAAGAAAATAAACACCATTTATTTGGTCGATATAAGAAAAGAATAGCAAACTACGGATTATAAGAATGTGAATATATCAAATCACAAAAGACTGAAAAAATTCTATCTCCATTTAAATCACACTGCTTCTTTTCTAGCAGATAAAAAATTATAGAATTTCAGTTTGCAAAGAAATGAAAGCCTTCTTTTCTATCAACTTCTTAAAAAAGGACATTTTTCCCCAATATACGACAAAAAAGCTCACGTGAATTTGAAAAAAACATATCGTCGGGTATCAAACCATAATGACATGTGTTAACGGCAGCAGGAAGACGACGACCAAACCCCGTTAAATGTATCTTGGATAGTAAGAATTGTGAGAGAGAGAGAGAGAGAGAGAGAGAGAGAGAGAGAGAGAGAGAGAGAGAGAGAGAGAGAGAGAGAGAGAGAGAATACTAAACCAGATCATGGTTCAACTTATCATGGGTATCCCTTCGATGGTAAACAATGAAGTACAAACTATGAGCTGAACAATTTTCCTCAAGTTCTAACAAAAAACATTTACAAAGAAAGCACAATAATTACAGCATCAGAAAGGAAATAAAACATTTATTCAAAGGTTAAAAAGTAATAAAAAGTAGAAATTATTTATTACAAAAGCCACGTTTAAAAGAGTTAAATATTTAGATGAACCATTTATAACATCCTCCAGCCGTCAAAGAAAAATAAACACCAGAGATTACAGTCAAATTATACTCCCAAACATTATGTTCCTCTGTGACCCAGTTCTAGGATGAGCTATTCTAATAATTAGTTTTCAATATCTACTCACCCAAAAATTTCATTATATGTATTAGACAATTTGGTTCCTCAGTATCTAAAGGTTTAAAGACTTCACAAGAGTGGGAGACAAATGCAAGTCATTGTCTTGACACACGAAGAACAAACCAAGGAACATATCTGATAAACATATGATCACTGTCCAAGCATCCATCTTTTCCACCCAGGCTGGGAGCAGAGAAGACTTGGCAATAGCCACTGACGGTTCAGTGAGTAGACCTGTAAATAGCCAAACTCACGATCCTTAACTCACAAGGACGGTAATGTTATGTCCACTAATAAAGATTATCAAGACGTGAGAGGGAGTCAACCTTGATAAGGCTACCATAATCCTGTACCATTTCTATCTACATAACAACACCTTATGCCACCCTCTGACACTATTTCGCAAAACATTAAAATCTTATACAAAGAATAACTATCTTGTCAATCTTACCCATTTATAAATAGTATAAGCTTCATAAAGGAACTTTTAAGAGACAGCTAAGAGTCGTCAAACAATGAAATGTCTACACCTTCTCACATACGGAACAAAGAAAGATAATAAATAGTTTATGCTGTATCCTGTATGATATATTGCAATGCTTGAACTCAATATATCTATAAAGAACTTTTTAGCTGATTTTATCATTTAGTTTGGACACAAACATCACCAAGCTAAACTTCACTATTTAATAAGAAGTAATCCTTGATGAGATGATAACAATACGGTCTTCCCAGTATGTATGTATGTATGTATGTATGTATGTCTGTATGTATATATAGTTTTATATATATACATATATTTACATATATATATATATATATATATATATATATATATATATATATATATATATATATATATATTATATATATATATATATTTATATATATATAAATATATATATATAGTTTTATACATATATAAATATATATATAGTTTTATACATATATATATATATATATATATATATATATATATATAATAAGATTTTCCATGTATGAAAGACACCATAGTGTCTAAATTAACTTTGCCATCTTCAGCATATGTGAAAATAAGTTTCTAAATAAATCATATGAGGCGTTTTTTAAAGCAGAAAAAAAATTGCAATAATCATCAAAGCTGAAAAAGATATCTCGATTAAAATAGCGTTCTTAAATCGGCAGATGAATGAGTAGTTTATAATGATGTTCCGAAGCCAAGAGTATCGGGTACTGTTACGTAACACATGCTTAAAAAAGAATAACATCGTACATCTGGAAGCTTACATTTGACGTACGTACCATAGGTAGGATATCTATGGTACGTACCCTCAGTGAACTAGAACGTATTCTCAATGTACGTACCAAGCTTGCGCCATCTTTGTACATCCCTAAAGTATATAAAGGGGTCGGGAATCATGTTGACTCTCATTTCCTAGTTGCCACTCACGTGATAAGATGGCACGCTCCACAATCTACAGGATACTTTCTCATGAGAGAGAAATGTTTGTGGGGTATATTTTTGTGCGTAATCCAGAAAACGGGTCATCAAACAGGCTGATTATTTATATCAGCATCCTCGCCATTTTGTGTGTGTTTTCCTCCATTGTTGGCGGCTTGATTGGATATAACATAAAACCAATTTGTGAAAAGGCCCACAACAACACACGTCATCTAAAGAGTCAGGAGCCCACAGTTCCTGGCGACGTCATCCCCACCATTGAAGAAAATGACAACAGGAAGAACTACAGTGATGCTGAACTATTAAGACGGCAATACTATGACCTGGGAAGAGTTGGCTGCCGCCCTAAGGAACACGCCGTGAATGTTGTAAACTGGCTGTCTCCCGAAGACGCCCTTCGAGACAAACAGTTCTTTCCGAAGAAGGTTGTACTCAATCGATGTTCGCCATCAGAGAGCTATTGTGCCGGAAGGAAGCACTGCTCTCCTGACAAAGTTACAACCAAGGAAATAATCCTTTCATACAAAGATGACAATGAACAAAAGTTTGCGAAAAGAAATTTCGAAGATCATTCTCGGTGTAAGTGCTTGCGACCTTGAAAGAGGGTGAATGATGTTGGTGAAGCTACTACGTTTCCATTGAGGATCATTATTAGTACAAAAACGTAATTTTCATGTTTGCAGCCGTGACACACGTGGTCACGGGATTTGTATTATAACTGTAACACTATGTAATCAATCAGGTAAAGGAAACGATATAATTTTCATGTCAAGAACGATATCAGTGTGATGTGAATATGATTAATGAGTGAGAATAGCTTTTCAATTTTTATTTATTTAATAATTTCATCCTCAGCTATCACGTACACAATGCTGTGAACATATCTAAAGTTGTGTACTATATTTTTAAAATTTCACCAAGATGTGCTATCAACTGTGATGTGAATATGATTAACGAGTGAGAATACCTTTTCTATTTTTATTTATTCAACAATTCTATCCTCATCTATTTTGAAACACAATGATATGAACATATCTAAAGTTGTGTATTTTGAAATTGCTCCCAGATGTAATATTTCATGCCTTTTTATTGATGCAGAGATTTATATACATTACTTTTTAGCTGAGTTTTAATTCAGTCAATTTATATTTATTGCATAATTTATATCCAGAGATATTACGATATCAGACCAAAGAAATACTTAACGTGCCATTGGGAAGATAAAAATGAATATGGCTTCTTCCAATATTTTAATTGTGTTTAACATTAGTTTTCAAAATGTAATTATTGTTACGTGTATTTATTCTCTATATTGTATATAAGTGAATATTCTAAGGCTTTACTTTTATTTAGGATTGTTGTGGCCTGATTGGTAACGTCTCTGTCTGGTGTTTGCCAGACGGGGGTTAGAGTCCCGCTCAGACTCGTTAGTGCCATTGGTGTCTGCAACCTTACCATCCTTGTGAGCTAAGGTTAGGGGGTTTGGGGGAGCCTATGGGTCTATCTGCTGAGTCATCAGCAGTCCCTGGTCCTGGCTTGGGTGGAGAAGAGGCTTGGGCGCTGATCATATAATATATGGTCAGTCTCTTGGGCATTGTCCTATTTGCTAGGACAATATCTCTGTCCCTTGCCTCTGCCATTCATGAGCGACCTTTAAACCTTTGAACTTTTAACGGCGTAGGTCTTGGGGATATGATTCTCCAATTTGAATTCATATTTATGTGAAATTATTTCTGCGTACAAATGTATGTTGCCATTCCACAACATGCCCAGCTCAGTTAAAAAAAAAAAAAAAAAAAAAAAAAAAAAAGAAAGAATCGTATATTTTTCATTCAGATTGCAAAGCAAATTCTGTGATCATAATAAAGGGCCCTGAATGGAGGGATGCCAAGATGAACTTGAGTCAGGTTAAAATTCAGAGAAAATGTGAAAGAGCCGGAAATTTCTTATTTGTTTTTAGGCAGAACTTCATGTGCATTAGTTTTTAGTTGAGTCAATTTATATGTATTGCATAATCTATATTAAGATATTTTACGGTATCGGACAAAAGAAGCACTGGATAAAAATGAATATGGCTCTTTCAGTAATTCAATTGTGTATAACATTAGTTTTAGAAATATTATTATTGTTAAGTATTTAATTTTTTTATCTAATAAAAATGGATAATCCCAGATATGACATTTATTTACCCATTATATGTGTCTTGTGGTTCTGATTCTCCAATTTTACTATATACTTTTTCGCAATGTTTTGGTGTGTAAGTGTATGTTGTTATTGCTCTTATGATTTTATTTTTCTTTGGTATTTTCATTGAGTGACGAATTTTTACTTTGAATATCTGATATTTCATGATTATCTGACTTATTTAAGCAAAATTTAAAACTGATACTACAATAAAACCATTAAAGGGGAATAGAAAATTGAAACGGAAAAATAGATTTCCACTAAAGGAAAATTGAATATGAAGCTTCCATCATTGCAATAGGTCGATTAATGTGATAGGAAGAAAAAGAATGGTCAGAGTTATAAACAAATCTTAAGCAACAAGTATAAACAACTGACCGAACGAGATTGCCAGAGACTAATAATTATATTAGAAATAAAAAATCAATTAACCGGAAGCTCTTGTCGAACAAATTAAGATGAAATTCAGCAGCTGAAGAAGACAGGAGAACAATACTCGAAAGAATGAAAGCGCTTCTTCCAATTAGATTGACAACCGAAAATCTTGAAATACTTTCCTAATATGCAAATATTTTGTGATATTGAAGAACAAAAAGACCAAATGTGTTTCTCAAAGGTAAATTTACGACCAAATATCATATAGAGGTAAAAAAAGACAGTCAATAGTGAGATCCGGATGTTGAGCCACTGACTTCCACCTAATTACAATCATACTTCCCAATAACACTTGTGTACTTTAGCGGGATAAAAATTAATATTCAGTGTAAAGTGTAAAGTATTTGTTGATATGATAATTATACGGTCTATCCAGTATTTTTCTTTAGTTTACAAACACACAATTACAGTGTTTATATATATATATATATATATATATATATATATATATATATATATATATATATATATATAGCGTTCGATCCCAAGTATGAGGTAGAAATTTATTTCTATTTGAACACGATGTTGTGTTGATATTTATCCATACTGACTCATTAGGGGTAATTTGAATGAATTACTACCAATTGTGTCACGTGGTGGCCCGGGAAATTGGGTAAAACTCGCTGGTAAGAGACTGATGTCTCGCCAGGTAAATCCTCGGACACCTGGTAGCGTCAGGTTCCAATTTCTTATATGGGCTCTCGTGACATGGTTGGTTTCGACCTGGCCTTTCATTAGAAGGGGCTAGCGTTCGATCCCAAGTATGAGGTAGAAATTTATTTCTATTTGAACACGATGTTGTGTTGATATTTATCCATATTGACTCATTAGGCGAAATTTGAATGAATTACTACCAATTGTGTCACGTGGTGGCCCGGGAAATTGGGTAAAACTCGCTGGTAAGAGACTGATGTCTCGCCAGGTAAATCCTCAGACACCTGGTAGCGTCAGGTTCCAATTTCTTTTATGGGCTCTCGTGACATGGTTGGTTTTGACATGGCCTTTCATTAGAAGGGGCTAGCGTTCGATCCCAAGTATGAGGTAGAAATTTATTTCTATTTAAACACGATGTTGTGTTGATATTTATCCATATATATATACATACATATATATATATATATATATATATATATACATATGTACAAAACTATTTTCCATTGATAAAAGGCATCACAATGTATTGAAAGTAGACTTTGCTATCTTCAGTATAGTGTATGTAAAAATATATCTTCTAAATAAATCATATGAGGCTTTTTTTTTTAAAGCACAAAAATTTGCAATGAATCAAAGCTGAAAAAGACATCGTGATTTAAATAGCGTTCTTAAATCGGATGAACAGATGAATGAGTATTTTATAATGATGTTCCGAAGACAAGATAATTATGGGCTGTTACATAACACCTGCTTGAAAAAGGATAACATCGTGCATCTGGCAACTTCCATTAACCATGCGTACGGTCGTAGGTACCAATTATGTGCTCCCTTTGTACGTACACTCAGGTATAAAAAAGGGCCAGGGGTCAGGTTGACTCTCAATTCCTACCTGCCACTCGTAACAAGATGACACGCTCTCCAACCTCCACGATACTTTCTCAGGGGAGAGAAACGTTTGTGGAGAATAGTTCTGTGCGTGTTCCAGAAAACATGTCCTCAAAAAAGTTGATTATTTGGATCATCATTGCTGCTGTGATTTCCTCCATTGCTGGCGGCTTAATTGGATATACCATCCAATCATTCAGTGAAAATTCCTGCAACGACACAAGTGATGAAAAGAGCCAGGAGGCCACAGTTCCTGGCGACGTCATCCCCACCATTGAAAAAAATGACATCTGGAAGAACTACAGTGATGCTGATCTATTCAGACAGCAACACTATGACCTGGGAAGAGTTGGCTGCCGCCCTAAGGAACACGTGGTGAACGTTGTAGACATGCTGTCTCCCAAAGACGCCCTTCGAGACAAAGAGTTCTTTCCGAAGAAGGTCGTACTCAATCAATGTTCGCCATCAGAGAGCTATTGTGCCGGAGGGAAGCGCTGCTCTCCTGACAAAGTTACAACCAAGGAAATAATCATTTCATACAAAGATGGCAATGAACAAAAGTTTGTAAAAATAAATTTCGAAGATCATTCTCGGTGTAAGTGCTTGCGACCTTGAAAGAGGGTTAATGATGTTGGTGATGCTACTACGTTTCCATTGAGGATCATTATTAGTACAAAAACGTAATTTTCATGTTTGCAGCCGTGACAGACGTGTTCACGAGATTTGTGTTTTAACTGTAACACTATGTAATCAATCAGGTAAAGGAAACGATATAATTTTCATGTCAAGACCGATATCAGTGATGTGAATATGTTTAACGATTGAGAATAGCTTTTCAATCTTTATTTATTTAATAATTTCATCCTTAGCTATCACTACACAATGCTGTGAACATATCTAAAGTTGTGTACTATATTTCTTAAATTTCACCAAGATGTGCTATCAACTGTGATATGAATATGATTAACGAGTGAGAATACCTTTTCTATTTTTATTTGTTCAACAATTCTATCCTTATCTATTTTGAAACACAATGACATGATCATATCCAAAGTTGTGTGTATTTTGAAATTTCTTCCAGATGTAATATTTCATGCCTTTTTATAAAATGTCTACGTGAATATCCTACCATTATTAATGCAGAGATTCATATGCATTACTTTTGCGCTGAGTTTTTATTCAGTCAATTTATATTTATTGTGTAATTTATATCCAGAGATATTACGATATCAGACCAAAGAAATACTTAATGTGCCATTGGGAAGATAAAAATGAATATGGCTTCTTCCAATATTTTAATTGTATGTAACATTAGTTTTCAAAATGTAATTATTGATACTTGTGTATTTATTTTCTATATTGTATATAAATGGATATTCTAAGGCTTTACTTTTATTTAGGATTGTTGTGGCCTGATTGATAACGTCTCTGTCTGGTGTTTGCTAGACAGGGGCTAGAGTCCCGCTCAGACTCGTTAGTGCCATTGGTGTCTGCAACCTTACCATCCTTGTGAGCTAAGGTTGGGGGCTTTGGGGAGCCTATGAGTCTGTCTGCTGAGTCATCAGCAGTCCCTGGTCCTAGCTTGGGTGGAGAAGAGGTTTGGGCGCTGATCATATAATGTATGGTCAGTCTCTAGGGCATTGTCCTGATTGCTAGGGCAATATGCCTCTGCCATTCATGAGCGACCTTTAAACCTTTGAACTTTTAACGGCGTAGGTCTTGGGGATATGATTCTCCCATTTGATTTCATATTTATGTGAAATGATTTCTGTGTACAAATGTATGTTGCCATTCCACAACATGCCCAGCTCAGTTTAAAAAAAAGAAAAAAAAGAAAGAGAATCGTATATTTTTCATTCGGATTGCAAAGCAAATTCTGTGAACATAATAAAGGGCCCTGAATGGAGGGATGCCAAGATGAACTTGAGTCAGGTTAAAATTCAGAGAAAATGTGAAAGAGCCGGAAATTACCTTTGTTTTTATGCAGAGCTTCATGTGCATTAGTTTATAGTTGAGTCAATTTATATGTATTGCATAATCTATATTAAGATATTTTACGGTATCGGACAAAAGAAGCACTGGATAAAAATGAATATGGCTCTTTCAGTAACTCACTTGTGTATAACATTAATTTTAGAAACATTATTATTGTCAAGTATCTCATTTTTATATCAAATATAAATGGATAATCCGAGATATGACATTTATTTAACCATTACATCGTGTCTTGTGGTTCTGATTCTCCAATTTTACTATATACTTTTACGCAATATTTTTGAGTGTAAATGTATGTTGTTATTGATCTTATGATATTATTTTTCTTTGGTATTTTCATTGAGTGACGAATTTTTACTTTGAATATCTGACTTACTTGGCCGAATGTATTTAAAACTGATAATACAATAAAACCATTAAAGGGGAATACAAAATTGAAATGGAAAAGAGATACACACTAAAGAAAAATTGAATCTGAAGCTTCCATCATTGCAATAGGTCGATTAATGTGATAGGAAGGCAAAGGATGGTCAGAGTTATAAACAAATCTTATGCAACAAGTATAAACAACTGACCGAATAATTGCCAGAGACTAATAAATATATTAGAAATTAAAAATCAATAGACCGGAAACTTTTGTTGAACAAATTAAGATGAAATTCAGCAGCTGAAGAAGACAGGAGAACAATACTCGAAAGAATGAAAGCGCTTCTTCCAAATAGATTGACAACCGGAAATCTTAAAATACTTTCTTAATATGCAAATATTTTGTGATATTGAAGAACAAAAAGACCAAATCTGATTCTCAAAGGTAAATTTACGACCAAATATCATACCTAAAAATTCCAAATGTCATATAGGATAAAGAAACGCAGTCAATAGTGAGATCCGGATGTTGAGCCACTGACTTCCACCTAATTACAATCATACTTCCCAATAACACTTGTGTACTTTAGCGGGATAAAAATTAATATTCAGTGTAAAGTGTAAAGTATTTGTTGATAATATGATAATTATACGGTCTATCCAGTATTTTTCTTTAGTTTACAAACACACAATTACAATGTTTATATATATATATATATATATATATATATATATATATATATATATATATATATATATATATATATATATCACAGCGCTGGCAAGCGCGACCGGGGAACAAGCAAAAATGCTGCCAGTGCTGTTATATACGATTACGTAAACCAGAAATACCGGGTTTTCAGAAAAGTGCTTTCCGGATATAGTATAAGCTTGAAACTCTAGGATTTAGTTCTATTCAATTTAACTAGACGATCCTAAATGTTTCAAGTCCCTATCTTACAAGGTTCGTGAAATATGACGTCAGAAATATGCAAAAAAATAGCAAAAATTATGTCAACTTTCAGGTGTTCGATATAGAGTCATGGATAGACGCTTTTTAGCAAAGTTTCAACTCTATAATCTTAGCTTCTGAATGAGCTAGATAGCTGTTCGACCTCAGGTTTTGTAGATTATGTTTTAAATTGTGTATTAGGCTATGTGGGAATGTTTTGCGGTAATCACGAAGGCTGTAGTCACGTACTTAAGTTTCAAAAGGCATCAAACTGACATCTTTAAGCGAACTTTCAACGTTTATTTCTCAGCTTCTGAATAATAAGTTATACACATGTTTGACCTCACATTTTGAAGATATGACTATAAACTAGTTAATCAATACGAATGCGTAAAAAAAGAGTGATATTTTACCCAAAAACCGATAAATCGGTTGGAACTTTTGACCGAGGAAACGTCTGTCTATATCCGAACATAACTTGACAACAAAACGTTTACCCGATTGAGAGGTTTAAAGAATTGATATAAAAATTTTAACGGGGTGTCGCCGGTCGCTTGCTTTTGACATTACCCATAGTCATAAAACAAAAAATTCTGGGTAACGTACCTACAACTATAACGTTAAATAATAAAATAGCATACATGCCAACCTTTGATCACAGCGCTGGCAAGCGCGACCGGGGAACAAGCAAAAATGCTGCCAGTGCTGTGATCAAAGGTTGGCGTGTATGCTATTTTATTATTTAACGTTATAGTTGTAGGTACGTTACCCAGAATTTTTTTGTTTTATGACTATGGGTAATGTCAAAAGCAAGCGACCGGCGACACCTGGTTAAAATTTTTATATCAATTCTTTAAACAGCTCAATCGGGTAAACGTTTTGTTGTCAAGTTATGTTCGGATATAGACAGACGTTTCTCCGGTCAAAAGTTCCAACCAATTTATCGGATTTTGGGTAAAATATATATATATATATATATATATATATATATATATATATATATATATATATATATATATATATATATATATATATATATATAAATACACACACACAATATATACAAAACTATTTTTCATTGATAAAAGGCATCAGAATGTATTGAAAGTAGACTTTGCCATCTTCAGTATAGTGTAAGTAAAAATATATCTTCTAAATAAATCATATGAGGCATTTTTTGAAAGCAAAAAAATTTGCAATGAGTCAAAGCTGAAAAAGACATCGTGATTTAAATAGCGTTCTTAAATCGGATGAACAGATGAATGAGTATTTTATAATGATGTTCCGAAGACAAGATAATTATGGCTGTTACACAACACCTGCTGGAAAAAGGATAACATCGTGCATCTGGCAACTTCCATTATTCCTACGTACGGCCGTAGGTACCAATTATGTGCCCCCTTTGTACGTACACTCAAGTATAAAAAAGGGCCAGGGGTCAGGTTGACTCTCAGTTCCTACCGGCCACTCGTAACAAGATGACACGCTCCCCAACCTCCAGGATACTTTCTCAGGGGAGAGAAATGTTTGTGGAGAATAGTTCTGTGCGTGTTCTAGAAAACATGTCCTCAAAAAAGCTGATTATTTGGATCAGCATTACTGCTGTGATTTCCTCCATTGCTGGCGGCTTAATTGGATATACCATCCAATCATTCAGTGAAAATTCCTGCAACAATACAAGTGATGAAAAGAGCCAGGAGGCCACAGTTCCTGGCGACGTCATCCCCACCATTGAAGAAAATGACAACTGAAAGTAGTACAGTGATGCTGATCTATTCAGACGGCAACACTATGACCTGGGAAGAGTTGGCTGCCGCCCTAAGGAACACGTGGTGAATGTTGTAGACTTGCTGTCTCCCAAAGACGCCCTTCAAGACAAACAGTTCTTTCCGAAGAAGGTCGTACTCAATCAATGTTCGCCATCAGAGAGCTATTGTGCCGGAGGGAAGCGCTGCTCTCCTGACAAAGTTACAACCAAGGAAATAATCCTTTCATACAAAGATGACAATGAACAAAAGTTTGCAAAAAGAAATATCAAAGAACATTCTCGGTGTAAGTGCTTGCGACCTTGAAAGAGGGTGAATGATGTTGGTGAAGCTACTATGCTTACATTGAGGATCATTATTAGTACAAAAAGGTAATTTTCATGTTTGAAGCTGTGACAGACGTGTTCACGGGATTTGTGTTATAACTACAACACTATGTAATCAATCAGGTAGAGGAAACGATATAATTTTCATGTCAAAAACGATATCAGTGTGATGTGAATATGATTAATGAGTGAAAATAGCTTTTCAATTTTTATTTATTTAATAATTACATCCTCAGCTATCACGTACAAAATGCTGTGAACATATCTAAAGTTGTGTACTATATTTTTAAAATTTCACCAAGATGTGCTATCAACTGTGATATGAATATGATTAACGAGAGAGAATACCTTTTCTATTTTTATTTATTCAACAATTCTATCCTCATCTATTTTGAAACACAATGACATGATCATATCTAAAGTTGTGTGTATTTTGAAATTTCTTCCAGATGTAATATTTCATGCCTTTTTATAAAATGTCTACGTGAATATCCTACCATTATTAATGAAGAGATTCATATGCATTACTTCTGCGCTGAGTTTTAATTCAGTTAATTTATATTTATTGCGTAATTTATATCCAAAGATATTAAGATATCAGACCAAAGAAATACTTAACGTGCCATTAGGAAGATAAAAATGAATATGGCTTCTTCCAATATTTTAATTGTATGTAACATTAGTTTTCAAAATGTAATTATTGTTACTTGTGTATTTATTTTCTATATTGTGTATAAATGGATATTCTAAGGCTTAACTTTTATTTAGGATTGTTGTGACCTGATTGATAACTCTGTCTGGTGTTTGCCAGACGGGGGTTAGAGTCCCGCTCAGATTCATTAGTGCCATTGGTGTCTGCAACCTTACCATCCTTGTGAGCTAAGGTTAGGGGGTTTGGGGAAGCCTATGGGTCTATCTGCTAAGTCATCAGCAGTCCTTGGTCCTGGCTTGGGTGGAGAAGAGGCTTGGGCGCTGATCATATAATATATGGTCAGTCTCTTGGGCATTGTCCTGATTGCTAGAGCAATATCTCTGTCCCTTGCCTCTGGCATTCATGAGCGACCTTTAAACCTTTGAACTTTTAACGGCGTAGGTCTTGGGGATATGATTCTCCAATTTGAATTCATATTTATGTGAAATAATTTCTGTGTACAAATATATGTTGCCATTCCACAACATGCCAAGTTCAGTTAAAAAAAAAAAAGAAAAAAAAAAACGTATATTTTTCATTCGGATTGCAGAGCAAATTCTGTGAACATAATAAAGGGCCCTGAATGGAGGGATGTCAAGATGAACTTGAGTCAGGTTAAAATTTAGGGAAAATGTGAAAGAGCCGGAAATTACCTTTGTTTTTATGCAGAGCTTCATGTGCATTAGTTTATAGTTGAGTCAATTTATATGTATTGCATAATCTATATTAAGATATTTTACGGTATCGGACAAAAGAAGCACTGGATAAAAATGAATATGGCTCTTTCAGTAATTCAATTGTGTATAACATTAGTTTTAGAAATATCATTATTGTTAAGTATTTAATTTTTATATCAAATATAAATGGATAATCCGAGATATGACATTTATTTAACCATTACATCGTGTCTTGTGGTCCTGATTCTCCAATTTTACTATATACTTTTACGCAATATTTTAGTGTGTAAATGTATGTTGTTATTGATATTATGATATTATTTTTCTCTGGTATTTTCATTGAGTGACGAATTTTTACTTTGAATATCTGACATTTCATGATTATCTGACTTACTTGGCCAAATGTATTTAAAACTGATAATACAATAAAACCATTGAAGGGTAATACAAAATTGAAATGGAAAAGATTTCCACTAAAAGAAAATTGAATCTGAAGCTTCCATCATTGCAATAGCCCGATTAATGTGATAGGAAGGCAAAGGATGGTCAGAGTTATAAAAAAAATTTTATACAACATGTTTAAACAACTGACCGAACGAAAGAGCCAGACACTAATAAATTTATTAGAAATTAAAAATCAATAGACCGGAAGCTCTTGTTGAACAAATTCAGCAGCTGAAGAAGACAGGAGAATAATACTCGAAAGAATGAAAGCGCTTCTTCCAATTAGATTGGCAACCGAAAATCTTGAAATACTTTCTTAATATGCAAATATTTTGTGATATTGAAGAACAAAAAGACCAAATGTGTTTCTCAAAGGTAAATTTGCTACCAAATATCACACCTAAAAATTTCTAAAGTCTTATAGAGTTAAAGAAACGAAGTCAGTAGTGAGATCCGGATGTTGAGCTACTGACTTCCACCTAATTACAATCATACTTTCCAATAACACTTGTGTACTTTAGCGGGATAAAAATTATTATTCAGTGTAAGGTGTAAAGTATTTGTTGACAATAAGATAATTATACGGTCTATCCATTATCTTTCTTTAGTTTAAAAACACACAATTACAACGTTTATATACATATATATATATATATATATATATATATATATATATATATATATATATATATATATATGTATATATATATATATATATATATATATATATATATATATTCAAAACTATTTTTCATTGATAAAAGGCATCAGAATGTATTGAAAGTAGACTTTGCCATCTTCAGTATAGTGTAAGTAAAAATATATCTTCTAAATAAATCATATGAGGCATTTTTGGGAAGCAAAAAAGTTTGCAATGAGTCAAAGCTGAAAAAGACATCGTGATTTAAATAGCGTTCTTAAATCGGATGAACAGATGAATGAGTATTTTATAATGATGTTCCGAAGACAAGATAATTATGGCTGTTACACAACTTTGTACGTACACTCAAGTATAAAAAAGGGCCAGGGGTCAGGTTGACTCTCAGTTCCTACCGGCCACTCGTAACAAGATGACACGCTCCCCAACCTCCAGGATACTTTCTCAGGGGAGAGAAATGTTTGTGGAGAATATTTCTGTGCGTGTTCTAGAAAACATGTCCTCAAAAAAGCTGATTATTTGGATCAGCATTACTGCTGTGATTTCCTCCATTGCTGGCGGCTTAATTGGATATACCATCCAATCGTTCAGTGAAAATTCCTGCAACGACACAAGTGATGAAAAGAGCCAGGAGGCCACAGTTCCTGGCGACATCATCCCCACCATTGAAGAAAATGACAACTGGAAGAAGTACAGTGATGCTGATCTATTCAGACGGCAACACTATGACCTGGGAAGAGTTGGCTGCCGCCCTAAGGAACACGTGGTGAATGTTGTAGACTTGCTGTCTCCCAAAGACACCCTTCAAGACAAACAGTTCTTCCCGAAGAAGGTCGTACTCAATCAATGTTCGCCATCAGAGAGCTATTGTGCCGGAGGGAAGCGCTGCTCTCCTGACAAAGTTACAACCAAGGAAATAATCCTTCCATACAAAGATGACAATGAACAAAAGTTTGCAAAAAGAAATATCAAAGAACATTCTCGGTGTGAGTGCTTGCGACCTTGAAAGAGGGTGAATGATGTTGGTGAAGCTACTATGCTTCCATTGAGGATCATTATTAGTACAAAAAGGTAATTTTCATGTTTGCAGCTGTGACAGACGTGTTCACGGGATTTGTGTTATAACTACAACACTATGTAATCAATCAGGTAGAGGAAACGATATAATTTTCATGTCAAAAACAATATCAGTGTGATGTGAATATGATTAATGAGTGAAAATAGCTTTTCAATTTTTATTTATTTAATAATTTCATCCTCAGCTATCACGTACAAAATGCTGTTAACATATCTAAAGTTGTGTACTATATTTTTAAAATTTCACCAAGATGTGCTATCAACTGTGATATGAATATGATTAACGAGAGAGAATACCTTTTCTATTTTTATTTATTCAACAATTCTATCCTCATCTATTTTGAAACACAATGACATGATCATATCTAAAGTTGTGTGTATTTTGAAATTTCTTCCAGATGTAATATTTCATGCCTTTTTATAAAATGTCTACGTGAATATCCTACCATTATTAATGAAGAGATTCATATGCATTACTTCTGCGCTGAGTTTTAATTCAGTTAATTTATATTTATTGCGTAATTTATATCCAAAGATATTAAGATATCAGACCAAAGAAATACTTAACATGCCATTAGGAAGATAAAAATGAATATGGCTTCTTCCAATATTTTAATTGTATGTAACATTAGTTTTCAAAATGTAATTATTGTTACTTGTGTATTTATTTTCTATATTGTGTATAATAGTATATTCTAAGGCTTAACTTTTATTTAGGATTGTTGTGACCTGATTGATAACTCTGTCAGACTCGTTAGTGCCATTGGTGTCTGCAACCTTACCATCCTTGTGAGCTAAGGTTAGGGGGTTTGGGGAAGCCTATGGGTCTATCTGCTAAGTCATCAGCAGTCCTTGGTCCTGGCTTGGGTGGAGAAGAGGCTTGGCCGCTGATCATATAATATATGGTCAGTCTCTTGGGCATTGTCCTGATTGGTAGGGCAATATCACTGTCCCTTCCCTCTTGCCATTCATGAACGACCTTTAAACCTTTGAACTTTTAACGGCGTAGGTCTTGGGGATATGATTCTCCCATTTGATTTCATATTTATGTGAAATGATTTCTGTGTACAAATGTATGTTGCCATTCCACAACATGCCCAGCTCAGTTTAAAAAAAAGAAAAAAAAGAAAGAGAATCGTATATTTTTCATTCGGATTGCAAAGCAAATTCTGTGAACATAATAAAGGGCCCTGAATGGAGGGATGCCAAGATGAACTTGAGTCAGGTTAAAATTCAGAGAAAATGTGAAAGAGCCGGAAATTACCTTTGTTTTTATGCAGAGCTTCATGTGCATTAGTTTATAGTTGAGTCAATTTATATGTATTGCATAATCTATATTAAGATATTTTACGGTATCGGAAAAAAGAAGCACTGGATAAAAATGAATATGGCTCTTTCAGTAATTCAATTGTGTATAACATTAGTTTTAGAAATATCATTATTGTTAAGTATTTAATTTTTATATCAAATATAAATGGATAATCCGAGATATGACATTTATTTAACCATTACATCGTGTCTTGTGGTCCTGATTCTCCAATTTTACTATATACTTTTACGCAATATTTTAGTGTGTAAATGTATGTTGTTATTGATTTTATGATATTATTTTTCTCTGGTATTTTCATTGAGTGACGAATTTTTACTTTGAATATCTGACATTTCATGATTATCTGACTTACTTGGCCAAATGTATTGAAAACTGATAATACAATAAAACCATTGAAGGGTAATACAAAATTGAAACGGAAAAGATTTCCACTAAAAGAAAATTGAATCTGAAGCTTCCATCATTGCAATAGCCCGATTAATGTGATAGGAAGGCAAAGGATGGTCAGAGTTATAAAAAAAATTTTATACAACATGTTTAAACAACTGACCGAACGAAAGAGCCAGACACTAATAAATTTATTAGAAATTAAAAATCAATAGACCGGAAGCTCTTGTTGAACAAATTTAGCAGCTGAAGAAGACAGGAGAACAATACTCGAAAGAATGAAAGCGCTTCTTCCAATTAGATTGGCAACCGAAAATCTTGAAATACTTTCTCAATATGCAAATATTTTGTGATATTGAAGAACAAAAAGACCAAATGTGTTTCTCAAAGGTAAATTTGCGACCAAATATCACACCTAAAAATTTCTAAAGTCTTATAGAGTTAAAGAAACGCAGTCAGGAGTGAGATCCGGATGTTGAGCTACTGACTTCCACCTAATTACAATCATACTTTCCAATAACACTTGTGTACTTTAGCGGGATAAAAATTATTATTCAGTGTAAGGTGTAAAGTATTTGTTGACAATAAGATAATTATACGGTCTATCCAGTATCTTTCTTTAGTTTACAAACACACAATTACAACGTTTATATATATATATATATATATATATATATATATATATATATATATATATATATATATTCAAAACTATTTTTCATTGATAAAAGGCATCAGAATGTATTGAAAGTAGACTTTGCCATCTTCAGTATAGTGTAAGTAAAAATATATCTTCTAAATAAATCATATGAGGCATTTTTTGAAAGCAAAAAAATTTGCAATGAGTCAAAGCTGAAAAAGACATCGTGATTTAAATAGCGTTCTTAAATCGGATGAACAGATGAATGAGTATTTTATAATGATGTTCCGAAGACAAGATAATTATGGCTGTTACACAACACCTGCTGGAAAAAGGATAACATCGTGCATCTGGCAACTTCCATTATCCGTACGTACGGCCGTAGGTACCAATTATGTGCCCCCTTTGTACGTACACTCAAGTATAAAAAAGGGCCAGGGGTCAGGTTGACTCTCAGTTCCTACTGGCCACTCGTAACAAGATGACATGCTCCCCAACCTCCAGGATACTTTCTCAGGGGAGAGAAATGTTTGTGGAGAATAGTTCTGTGCGTGTTCTAGAAAACATGTCCTCAAAAAAGCTGATTATTTGGATCAGCATTACTGCTGTGATTTCCTCCATTGCTGGCGGCTTAATTGGATATACCATCCAATCATTCAGTGAAAATTCCTGCAACAACACAAGTGATGAAAAGAGCCAGAAGGCCACAGTTCCTGGCAACATCATCCCCACCATTGAAGAAAATGACAACTGGAAGAAGTACAGTGATGCTGATCTATTCAGACGGCAACACTATGACCTGGGAAGAGTTGGCTGCCGCCCTAAGGAACACGTGGTGAATGTTGTAGACTTGCTGTCTCCCAAAGATGCCCTTCAAGACAAACAGTTCTTTCCGAAGAAGGTCGTACTCAATCAATGTTCGCCATCAGAGAGCTATTGTGCCGGAGGGAAGCGCTGCTCTCCTGACAAAGTTACAACCAAGGAAATAATCCTTTCATACAAAGATGACAATGAACAAAAGTTTGCAAAAAGAAATATCAAAGAACATTCTCGGTGTAAGTGCTTGCGACCTTGAAAGAGGGTGAATGATGTTGGTGAAGCTACTATGCTTCCATTGAGGATCATTATTAGTACAAAAAGGTAATTTTCATGTTTGCAGCTGTGACAGACGTGTTCAAGGGATTTGTGTTATAACTACAACACTATGTAATCAATCAGGTAGAGGAAACGATATAATTTTCATGTCAAAAACGATATCAGTGTGATGTGAGTATGATTAATGAGTGAAAATAGCTTTTCAATTTTTATTTATTTAATAATTTCATCCTCAGCTATCACGCACAAAATGCTGTGAACATATTTAAAGTTGTGTACTATATTTTTAAAATTTCACCAAGATGTGCTATCAACTGTGATATGAATATGATTAACGAGAGAGAATACCTTTTCTATTTTTATTTATTCAACAATTCTATCCTCATCTATTTTGAAACACAATGACATGATCATATCTAAAGTTGTGTGTATTTTGAAATTTCTTCCAGATATTATATTTCATGCCTTTTTATAAAATGTCTACGTGAATATCCTACCATTATTAATGAAGAGATTCATATGCATTACTTCTGCGCTGAGTTTTAATTCAGTTAATTTATATTTATTGCGTAATTTATATCCAAAGATATTAAGATATCAGACCAAAGAAATACTTAACGTGTCATTAGGAAGATAAAAATGAATATGGCTTCTTCCAATATTTTAATTGTATGTAACATTAGTTTTCAAAATGTAATTATTGTTACTTGTGTATTTATTTTCTATATTGTGTATAAATGGATATTCTAAGGCTTAACTTTTATTTAGGATTGTTGTGACCTGATTGATAACTCTGTCTGGTGTTTGCCAGACGGGGGTTAGAGTCCCGCTCAGACTCGTTAGTGCCATTGGTGTCTGCAACCTTACCATCCTTGTGAGCTAAGGTTAGGGGGTTTGGGGAAGCCTATGGGTCTATCTGCTAAGTCATCAGCAGTCCTTGGTCCTGGCTTGGGTGGAGAAGAGGCTTGGGCGCTGATCATATAATATATGGTCAGTCTCTTGGGCATTGTCCTGATTGCTAGAGCAATATCTCTGTCCCTTGCCTCTGGCATTCATGCGCGACCTTTAAACCTTTGAACTTTTAACGGCGTAGGTCTTGGGGATATGATTCTCCAATTTGAATTCATATTTATGTGAAATAATTTCTGTGTACAAATATATGTTGCCATTCCACAACATGCCAAGCTCAGTTAAAAAAAAAAGAAAAAAAAAAAACGTATATTTTTCATTCGGATTGCAGAGCAAATTCTGTGAACATAATAAAGGGCCCTGAATGGAGGGATGTCAAGATGAACTTGAGTCAGGTTAAAATTTAGGGAAAATGTGAAAGAGCCGGAAATTACCTTTGTTTTTATGCAGAGCTTCATGTGCATTAGTTTATAGTTGAGTCAATTTATATGTATTGCATAATCTATATCAAGATATTTTACGGTATCGGACAAAAGAAGCACTGGATAAAAATGAATATGGCTCTTTCAGTAATTCAATTGTGTATAACATTAGTTTTAGAAATATCATTATTGTTAAGTATTTAATTTTTATATCAAATCTTCTTCTTCCCAGCTTTATCCCTATTCGGGGTCGCCGTTTCTAATGAGTCTCTTCCATCTCCCTCTGTCCTGTGTCATTTCCTCCCATATTCCCTTCTCCCTCATATCATCTCTAATGCAATCTCTCCACCTGGTCTTAGGTCTTCCTCTCCTTCGTGTTCCATCCACCTCCACGTCCATCACTTCTCTTGCCATGTGTTGCCCTTCTCTTCTCATCAGGTGGCCATACCATCTTAACTTTGCCTCTTGCACTTTCTTTGATGGATAATCCGAGATATGACATTTATTTAACCATTACATTGTGTCTTGTGGTCCTGATTCTCCAATTTTACTATATACTTTTACGCAATATTTTAGTGTGTAAATGTATGTTGTTATTGATCTCATGATATTATTTTCCTCTGTTATTTTCATTGAGTGACGAATTTTTACTTTGAATATCTGACATTTCATGATTATCTGACTTACTTGGCCAAATGTATTTAAAACTGATAATACAATAAAACCATTGAAGGGTAATACAAAATTGAAATGGAAAAGATTTCCACTAAAGGAAAATTGAATCTGAAGCTTCCATCATTGCAATAGCCCGATTAATGTGATAGGAAGGCAAAGGATGGTCAGAGTTATAAAAAAAATCTTATACAACATGTTTAAACAACTGACCGAACGAAAGAGCCAGACACTAATAAATTTATTAAAAATTAAAAATCAATAGACTGGAAGCTCTTGTTGAACAAATTCAGCAGCTGAAGAAGACAGGAGAACAATACTCGAAAGAATGAAAGCGCTTCTTCCAATTAGATTGACAACCGAAAATCTTGAAATACTTTCTTAATATGCAAATATTTTGTGATATTGAAGAACAAAAAGACCAAATGTGTTTCTCAAAGGTAAATTTGCGACCAAATATCACACCTAAAAATTTCTAAAGTCTTATAGAGTTAAAGAAACGCTGTCAGTAGTGAGATCCGGATGTTGAGCTACTGACTTCCACCTAATTACAATCATACTTTCCAATAACACTTGTGTACTTTAGCGGGATAAAAATTATTATTGAGTGTAAGGTGTAAAGTATTTGTTGACAATAAGATAATTATACGGTCTATCCAGTATCTTTCTTTAGTTTACAAACACACAATTACAACGTTTATATACATATATATATATATATATATATATATATATATATATATATATATATATATATATATATATATATTCAAAACTATTTTTCATTGATAAAAGGCATCAGAATGTATTGAAAGTAGACTTTGCCATCTTCAGTATAGTGTAAGTAAAAATATATCTTCTAAATAAATCATATGAGGCATTTTTTGAAAGCAAAAAAAAATTGCAATGAGTCAAAGCTGAAAAAGACATCGTGATTTAAATAGCGTTCTTAAATCGGATGAACAGATGAATGAGTATTTTATAATGATGTTCCGAAGACAAGATAATTATGGCTGTTACACAACACCTGCTGGAAAAAGGATAACATCGTGCATCTGGCAACTTCCATTATTCGTACGTACGGCCGTAGGTACCAATTATGTGCCCCCTTTGTACATACACTCAAGTATAAAAAAGGGCCAGGGGTCAGGTTGACTCTCAGTTCCTACCGGCCACTCGTAACAAGATGACACGCTCCCCAACCTCCAGGATACTTTCTCAGGGGAGAGAAATGTTTGTGGAGAATAGTTCTGTGCGTGTTCTAGAAAACATGTCCTCAAAAAAGCTGATTATTTGGATCAGCATTACTGCTGTGATTTCCTCCATTGCTGGCGGCTTAATTGGATATACCATCCAATCATTCAGTGAAAATTCCTGCAACGACACAAGTGATGAAAAGAGCCAGGAGGCCACAGTTCCTGGCGACATCATCCCCACCATTGAAGAAAATGACAACTGGAAGAACTATAGTGATGCTGATCTATTCAGACGGCAACACTATGACCTGGGAAGAGTTGGCTGCCGCCATAAGGAACACGTGGTGAATGTTGTAGACTTGCTGTCTCCCAAAGACGCCCTTCAAGACAAACAGTTCTTTCCGAAGAAGGTCGTACTCAATCAATGTTCGCCATCAGAGAGCTATTGTGCCGGAGGGAAGCACTGCTCTCCTGACAAAGTTACAATCAAGGAAATAATCATTTCATACAAAGATGACAATGAACAAAAGTTTGTAAAAAGAAATATCAAAGAACATTCTCCGTGTAAGTGCTTGCGACCTTGAAAGAGGGTGAATGATGTTGGTGAAGCTACTATGCTTCCATTGAGGATCATTATTAGTACAAAAAGGTAATTTTCATGTTTGCAGCTGTGACAGACGTGTTCACGGGATTTGTGTTATAACTACAACACTATGTAATCAATCAGGTAGAGGAAACGATATAATTTTCATGTCAAAAACGATATCAGTGTGATGTGAATATGATTAATGAGTGAAAATAGCTTTTCAATTTTTATTTATTTAATAATTTCATCCTCAGCTATCACGCACAAAATGCTGTGAACATATCTAAAGTTGTGTACTATATTTTTAAAATTTCACCAAGATGTGCTATCAACTGTGATATGAATATGATTAACGAGAGAGAATACATTTTCTATTTTTATTTATTCAACAATTCTATCCTCATCTATTTTGAAACACAATGACATGATCATATCTAAAGTTGTGTGTATTTTGAAATTTCTTCCAGATGTAATATTTCATGCCTTTTTATAAAATGTCTACGTGAATATCCTACCATTATTAATGAAGAGATTCATATGCATTACTTCTGCGCTGAGTTTTAATTCAGTTAATTTATATTTATTGCGTAATTTATATCCAAAGATATTAAGATATCAGACCAAAGAAATACTTAACGTGCCATTAGGAAGATAAAAATGAATATGGCTTCTTCCAATATTTTAATTGTATGTAACATTAGTTTTCAAAATGTAATTATTGTTACTTGTGTATTTATTTTCTATATTGTGTATAAATGGATATTCTAAGGCTTAACTTTCATTTAGGATTGTTGTGACCTGATTGATAACACTGTCTGGTGTTTGCCAGACGGGGGTTAGAGTCCCGCTCAGACTCGTTAGTGCCATTGGTGTCTGCAACCTTACCATCCTTGTGAGCTAAGGTTAGGGGGTTTGGGGAAGCCTATGGGTCTATCTGCTAAGTCATCAGCAGTCCTTGGTCCTGGCTTGGGTGGAGAAGAGGCTTGGGCGCTGATCATATAATATATGGTCAGTCTCTTGGGCATTGTTCTGATTGCTAGAGCAATATCTCTGTCCCTTGCCTCTGGCATTCATGCGCGACCTTTAAACCTTTGAACTTTTAACGGCGTATATCTTGGGGATATGATTCTCCAATTTGAATTCATATTTATGTAAAATAATTTCTGTGTACAAATATATGTTGCCATTCCACAACATGCCAAGCTCAGTTAAAAAAAAAAGAAAAAAAAAAAACGTATATTTTTCATTCGGATTGCAGAGCAAATTCTGTGAACATAATAAAGGGCCCTGAATGGAGGGATGTCAAGATGAACTTGAGTCAGGTTAAAATTTAGGGAAAATGTGAAAGAGCCGGAAATTACCTTTGTTTTTATGCAGAGCTTCATGTGCATTAGTTTATAGTTGAGTCAATTTATATGTATTGCATAATCTATATTAAGATATTTTACGGTATCGGACAAAAGAAGCACTGGATAAAAATGAATATGGCTCTTTCAGTAATTCAATTGTGTATAACATTAGTTTTAGATATATCATTATTGTTAAGTATTTAATTTTTATATCAAATATAAATGGATAATCCGAGATAGGCTATGACATTTATTTAACCATTACATTGTGTCTTGTGGTCCTGATTCTCCAATTTTACTATATACTTTTACGCAATATTTTAGTGTGTAAATGTATGTTGTTATTGATATTATGATATTATTTTTCTCTGGTATTTTCATTGAGTGACGAATTTTTACTTTGAATATCTGACATTTCATGATTATCTGACTTACTTGGCCAAATGTATTTAAAACTGATAATACAATAAAACCATTGAAGGGTAATACAAAATTGAAATGGAAAAGATTTCCACTAAAGGAAAATTGAATCTGAAGCTTCCATCATTGCAATAGCCCGATTAATGTGATAGGAAGGCAAAGGATGGTCAGAGTTATAAAAAAAATCTTATACAACATGTTTAAACAACTGACCGAACGAAAGAGCCAGACACTAATAAATTTATTAGAAATTAAAAATCAATAGACCGGAAGCTCTTGTTGAACAAATTCAGCAGCTGAAGAAGACAGGAGAACAATACTCGAAAGAATGTAAGAGCTTCTTCCAATTAGATTGGCAACCGAAAATCTTGAAATACTTTCTCAATATGCAAATATTTTGTGATATTGAAGAACAAAAAGACCAAATGTGTTTCTCAAAGGTAAATTTGCTACCAAATATCACACCTAAAAATTTCTAAAGTATTATAGAGTTAAAGAAACGCAGTCAGTAGTGAGATCCGGATGTTGAGCTACTGAATTCCACCTAATTACAATCATACTTCCCAATAACACTTGTGTACTTTAACGGGATAAAAATTAATATTCAGTGTAAAGTGTAAAGTATTTGTTGATAATATGATAATTATACGGTCTATTCAGTATTTTTCTTTAGTTCACAAACACACAATTACAATGTTTATATATATATATATATATATATATATATATATAAAACTATTTTCCATTGATAAAAGGCATCACAATGTATTGAAAGTAGACTTTGCCATCTTCAGTAAAGTGTAAGTAAAAATATATCTTCTAAATAAATCATTTGAGACATTTTTTGAAAGCAAAAAAATTTGCAATGAGTCAAAGCTGAAAAAGACATCGTGATTTAAATAGCGTTCTTAAATCGGATGAACAGATGAATGAGTATTTTATAATGATGTTCCGAAGACAAGATAATTATGGGCTGTTACACAACACCTGCTTGAAAAAGGATAACATCGTGCATCCGGCAACTTCCATTAACCGTGCGTACGTCGTAGGTACCAATTATTTGCCCCCTTTGTACGTACACTCAACTATAAAAAAGGGCCAGGGGTCAGGTTGACTCTTAGTTCCTACCTGCCACTCGTAACAAGATGACACGCTCCCCAACCTCCAGGATACTTTCTCAGGGGAGAGAAATGTTGGTGGAGAATAGTTCTGTGCGTGTTCCAGAAAACATGTCCTCAAAAAAGTTGATTATTTGGATCATCATTACTGCTGTAATTTCCTCCATTGCTGGCGGCTTAATTGGATATACCATCCAATCATTCAGTGAAAATTCCTGCAACAACACAAGTGATGAAAAGAGTCAGGAGGCCACAATTCCTGGCGACGTCATCCCCACCACTGAAGAAAATGACAACTGGAAGAACTTCAGTGATGTTGAGCTATTCAGACGGCAACTTGATGACTTAAAGAGAGTTGGCTGCAGTCTCAAGGAACACGCAGTGGATCTTCACAAATTGCTGTCTGAGGATGACGCCCTTGGAGACAAAAAGTTCTTTCCTACGAAGGTCGCACTCAATCGATGTTCGCCACCAGAGAGCTATTGTGCCGGAAGGAAGCGCTGCTCTCCTGACAAAGTTACAAACACAGAAAAAATCATTTCATACGAAGATGGCAATGAACAAAAGTTTGTAAAAAGAAATTTCGAAGAACATATTCAATGTGCTTGCAACTCTGAAAAGGGGGAATGATGTTGGTCGATGTTGCTACGTTTCCATTGAGGATAAGTGATTATTCACAGAGTCAATATATTGTAAAATATTAATAACAAAAAGGTAAAAAAAAAAAATATTTCTACAATTCATATATTATGTTGCCAACCGTTATTGTACTATGATAACTTTAAGACCATACCAAGAAAAATATATCTTTATATAATTAAAATTGTGACTTATCTAAAGTTCTCTATATTTCCTTAATTTATAATAAATGTACTATTTTATGCCACTTTTTTATACAGCGTCTGGGCATATGCCAGTATTTATTCTGAGCTTCATATGAATTTTGTAATTCAGTCGATTTACATGTATTGCGTAATTTATATCTTGAGTTATTATGTTATTAGGAAAAGATGCAATTCAAAATGGCTTCTTTCACAGCATTTTCATTGTGTGTAACATCAGTTTTCAAAATGTACTTACTGTTATGTGAATATTAATTTTTATTATAATAAATAAAAATGTATAATCAAAGATTTTACTTTTTATTTACCTAGTATACCGTATGTCTTGGGAATTTCATTCTTCAATTTCACTTAACATTTTGTAAAATATCTTTGGTATGTAAGTGTATGTTGCTATTGCTCTTATTATCTCATTTTCGTTAATATTTCCATAAACTTACGAATTTTAAATTTGAACTTTTGATATCCAAAAGGAAAAAGCTTTAAAACTGTCACCATAATAAAACTACAAAAGGAGAATTAAAATTTCAAATAGAGAAAAGATTTACACAATAAAGAAAATTAAATTGCCGATTTCATCCTCAGTTGATCGTTGACTAATCTCACTGGCACCAGTGTCTGACATTTGCCCTGATTTTATCAAAGCAATTCATCCCATCCTTTCAGCTACACCTTCCTGAATTGGACATTTTGATTGGGAAAAGAAGTTTTTCATATGGAAAGTCAACAACAAATGTTATGATGATAGTTGAAGTCATTAATGAAGACTGATTGATTAACCTTGTCTGCCCTAGGGGTGGAACACGTGCAGAACTACAGATGTCAACTTTATAGTCGTGTCTACATAGAACGAAAGATGATGGAAAATTGTAAGAATAAAATACTGGTCCCGAGTTCTAGGAGTTCTGTTTCTATTATGTTGGTTTGGATCTCGATAAGAGAGCTTGATATGTTGCAGATCACTGAAGGGAAAAATAAGAACTTTCATACCATTACATTCAGACTCTAGTACTAAATACTGGAAATCGTATCAAAATCATGAGTGAAGAATAGGAATAACTATTGTAAGCAAAACATTATATTATGGAAGGAATTTTTTTATTCGACTATTTTAATTACACACAAGACCATTTAACAAGAGTCTGTAATGCAAATATAAAATCAACTTGATGACTGAATGGATAAGTCACGGTCTCTTCTCTATAATAAAAAACCCGCTGAACATTGGCCAGAATCTAAGGATAAAAAACGAAATAAATTGACCTATAGACGTCAAGTATTTGCAAAGAAGAGGGAATTCGGTATAAAGAAGGATTTGTTGATTAATATACAAATCATAATAAAGTCAAGAGTAAATTAGCGAGAAAAGTCATTCCCACAAATCACCACATATCAATTACTAGACTCGTGAAAGGCACAGAGCACCACGTTCAATAACTACATCTCTTACTGGTCAGCAACTTCCGAACGTAGAAAATGACGCAATAGTGGGTGGGGCGATGTGACGTGACTATAAAATCTACGTAGGAAGAGAGAGACTATGAGGAGAATGAATATGTTACTCTAGTGACAGAATTCGTATATCATTTATATATATATATATATATATATATATATATATATATATATATATATATATATATATATCATTTATATATATATATCATTTATATATATATATATCATTTATATATATGTATATGTATATACATATCATTTAAATATATATAAATATATATATATATATATATATATATATATATATATATATATATATCATTTATATATATATATATATATATATATATATATATATATATATATATCATTTATATACATACATATATATATATATATATATATATATATATATATATATATATACTGTATATCCTAGCTTGGGATGAAGGAAAAATGTAGAATATTACAATAAAAAATATATGAACGTGGCAGTGACTTCCAACTTTCTATTACCTGACACCATCCCATATGAAGGTCAAAGTTTTGACGTCTAAAAACACTCCATTTACAGGAAAACTAAATAATAACATAACTACTCCCTTGAGGAAGAACATTTTATTGTTATTTAAAAACACTTGTTATGGGAGGATTGTTTCAAGTAGAGGAAAAGAAAAAAAGAGAACTTTAGATGCAAACGACTTATAATTAAAAACAAATTACATTTCAGATCTATTTAATAACTACACAAGCCAAAAGTGTATAGAATAAACTAACATAAACAATGAATGGGACAGTGTTACTCAAAATACCAGATTGAAGGTTACTTATGAGTAGCACAGGCAAGGGACAGACCAATGCCCTAGAAACCAACCACAGACATGTCATCAGTGCCCAAGCCACCTCTACACTCAAGGTAGGACCTGGATGGGCCAGGCTATTGATGATGAGGACTTGGTTGCTAGAACTATAAGCTTCCCCAAACCTTGTTCATGAGGACAGCGAGGTTGCAAGAAACTACCAGAAACCATCGTTACTGAGCGGGGATCAAACTCCCATCCAACAGATTGCGAAACGAAGACATTACCAATAAGATGCCACCACAATTATTCATGTTTTGGGGTATCAAGGTGAAGCGACGGGTTGTGGTAGCCTAATGGATACGTCCTTGCTTGCCATTCTGCTGGAATCGGGTTCGAGACCCGCTCAAGCTCGATATTTTCGTTAGTGTCTGCAACCTAACCATCCTTTTAAGTATAGGATGAGGGGTTTGGAGAGCCTATAGGTCTACTTGCGGAGTCATCACCAGCCATTACCTGGCCCTCCCTGCTTCTAGCTTGGATGGAGAGGGGATTTGGGGGCTGATCATATGTAATTTGGTCAGTCTCTATGGCGTTGTCCTGCTAACATGGGCAATGTCACTACCCCTTACCCCTCCCATTCATGGGCGACCTTTAAAACTTTAAAGTGTCCTCCTCACTACTACCATACTCATACTCAAAAGTTCACGGGACTCGCCCACATTGAAATGCCAGATTTCGTTATTATTTCTTAATGAAGTTAAACAATCGCCATAATTTCTTCTCCCTTTTATTTGCATTTAATCGTGTTGTGTAATAAAGCTGTTTAAAGTCATCACCATCGAGTCGTGTTCCGTGAGGAAGAATGGTAATCTCCCCTATACAATAGGAAACAGCACGTGTCCCGATATATATATATATATATATATATATATATATATATATATATATATATATATATATATATATATATATTGTAGGTATAGGTTGGCCAGGGCACCAACCACCCGTTGAGATACTACCGCTAGAGAGTTATGGGGTCTTTTGACTGGCACTTTCTGTTTCACACACTTGAGTTTCTTTGCAATTAAACTGAATAAAAAAATGCAATAATTCCCGCATTTGCACATTCATCAACTTCTGAAACACTAGAGAGGATAACACCAAGATAATCTACACAAATATTAACAGCAAAGTTACCATGCGGGAGAATATCGATTGTGTCTGGTCCTGTTAGTTCTGCCTCGCCAAGGTTACGAACACAGATACGTACTTACGAGAGAGAGAGAGAGAGAGAGAGAGAGAGAGAGAGAGAGAGAGAGAGAGAGAGAGAGAGAAATTCATGGCAGGGCTGATGCAACATTTAGACGATTTTACAAGTGACCAAAGTTGCCAGTTTATTTATCTCGAGGAACTTCTCTCTCGGAATTTTCTTTCAAACGTAAGGCAGAAATTCTGGTTGTATCATACGTTGTCGTGAGAGATAATCTTGATACGTATCGCGCACCTGCGTCTTAATACATAATAATAAATGTCTGCTACAATGAAGGCTGAAGCTGAGATTAGTGAGCAACTAAATAAGGAAATATTTTCAATATGAGAATAAAGAAAAAAAATTCTTACACTACAACTAAGGAGGGAACCACAATTCATTTAGGGTAATATAATCTAAATCCGTATAAGTAATGTTTTTTCTTTTCTAATTGAAAATGCCTGTAGCGACTGATTATAAACCCTATATTTCTCGGCCTTCATACAGAAGTTAGAGGATGATTTTGTTTATGAATATATGATGTTTGCATTAAATATATATATATATATATATATATATATATATATATATATATATATATATATATATATATATATATATATATATATATATATTAGCAGCAACGACAATATCAATTATTTCAAAAACATGGCCTCAATGTTGAAGTTGAAGTGATACTGATTTTACTGTAGCACTCTAATTGATCTTGCAGTTTTTGAAAATAGGGATGACGTTGTTCATATTTCAACACTACCAGTCAGTCATGAAGACTTGAATATCATTGTTGTTGTTTTTTTTTTTTTTTTTTTGAATATCAGTTTTTTTTTTTTTTTTTTTTTTTTTTTTTTTTTTTTTTTTTTTTTTTTTTTTTTTTTTTTTTAGGAAACTCTTTGTCTATATTTACATCTACTTATTATATTGATATACGCAAAAACAGAGTCGGAATGTGGAGGTATGTTGCTCTAGAATCTAGAGCAACGTACCTCCAATCTATTCTAGATTATACTATCCTCTTTTTCCTTAACACGATAACAATTGACTAGCGGGATCAGTTATAAACGGCATAATAATCCCTCAAAAACAAAACTAACTTAGACCTAATTGTGAATACATTAGGCTACACACCGCTCATGTTGTAATCTTGAAAACTCCTACACAGGGATGGCGGTTATTTTATGAAGAATGCAAAATATATGAGTTATGAAAATGTCATAACTGAGTTCCTTATTTTACATACACGATGAAGTTTCTCATTATTCTTTTTCCAGATTCCTTTCAATTCTAACTGTATAAATTCTTTTTTTCTTAAAACAAGTCATCAACCATGTAATGTGTTGCACAAACATTTTTCAGTGAAGTAAATAATAATGAATAAAAATTGTACATGATCTCATTAAAATACCCTTTCCAGTCATTCCACTCTCTTGAGTTAGAGTTATCTTGCTTGAGGGTACACTCGGGCACACTATTCTATCTTATTTCTTTTCCTCTTATTTTGTTAAGTTTTTATAGTTATATATAGAAAATATTTATTTTAATTGTATTACTGTTCTTAAAATATTCAATTTTCCTTGTTTCCTTTCCTTACTAGGGTATTTTCCCTGTTGGGGCCATTGGGCTTATAATATCCAGCTTTTCCAACTAGGTTTGTAACTTAGCTGGCTATATTAATAATAATAATAATAATAATAATAATAATAATAATAATAATAATAATTCACAAATTTCCATCAATGTGAGGTTTGTGAGGGCGGGATTTAACGGCAAGAGGTCCAAGTGGAAGAAGTTAAAAAGAGTTGGGCAGCAAGATAGAAGAAAGGAAACGCGTAATCTTATGAAATGTATTGAAATAAATTCAGCGTTGTAATACGAACTTCATTTTACGTTTCCAAGGGCATAGAATCTAGGCATGCTGATTGGTTCTCGCCCTAATGGAATTTACGTAGACTTGATCAATATGATTTGTTGCACGTGTGTAAACTAATGTTTGTGACAATAAAGATCAATGTTTAACTCCTTTTTTGTTATTTTGCCAGGAATATAAAAAAAGAATAAAGTGAATCAACTGTGAGGTACCAACACTTTGAAGAAGACTTAAAGAAAATAGTAGGAAACTTTCTATTCAGAGTAAGTAACATAAAAAATAAGAAAGAATTCATGAAAAATATGGAGAAAAATTCAGTACTATATATAAAATGGAAAGACCCGAAATGAATATAAATGGCAAGCACACTTGAGGCACCGTTGCACAAGCTATGCCTCAATCCTGATCCACTACTACTACTACTACGTTTATGTACGTATAACACGATCACTGTTAGACTTCTAAATTTAGATGATAGAGCTCACGGTCCAGATACCGTGATAGGGCAGTTCAAATGTGTTTAGCGGAGTGAGCAGATACGTATTGGGGAACCAGTTATTATGATTATTATTAATTGCTAAGCTACAAGCCTAGTTGGAAAAGCAGGATGCTATAAGCCCAGGGGCTCCAACAGGGAAAATAGCCCAGTGAGGAAAGGAAACAATGAAAAATAAAATATTTCAAGAACAGCAACAACATTAATGTGAATAATTCCTAAAACTATAAAAAACGTTAACAAAACAAGAGGAAGAGAAATACGATATAAAAGTTGCTCGTAACTAACATAAACCTCCTTGAGAAATGTTTCCAGAGAATCTTAATGAGTATCTTTCAACCATCGTGCACCTAAAAAGACGGTCAATCGTAATCTCTTCGGTGCTATCATTTATAAGTGGTGTCTTAATTGGATATATTATCAAGTTAATTTTTGAAAAATCCTACAGTGATATATGTGATCTGAAAAGTCAACGGCCCACAGTTTCAGACGACGTTATCACCACCACTGAAGAATATGAAAGTGAGATATACTCTGATGAAGAAGAAGTGTTCAGACGGCAACTTGATGACCTGGAAAGAGTTGGCTGCCGCCCTAAGGAACACGTGGAGGATGTGGCGCACTTGCTGTCTCCCGAAGACGCCTTACTTGACGAGCGCTTCTTTCCGAAGAAGGTCGTACTCAATCGATGCTTGGTATCGGAGAGTTATTGTAACGCCAGCGGTAAAAGCTGCTCTTCTTCCGATAAAAAACTCAAGAAGAAAATAATTGTCAAATATTACGCTGACAAAAAAAAGATGACTGTAAAAAGATTTGTCGATGAAGATTCTCAATGTGTATGTTTGAAACCCTGAAAGATGGTGAATAATTTATAGTGAATGTCACTACACTGATGAGCATCTTAGCTCAAAAAGTAATTTTCAATTTCCATTTTTTGATGATGCAACTGGGTTTCATGATGTGTTTATTATATTTATTCACTACTATTTAGGAGCACAATATGTGTATTTGTTAAAAGTTTTCAGAGATGTACATTTTAGATTGTCTTACCTTATGCAAGACACGGGCTCTTGCTCCTTGATGTAATATTTCCTGTCTTTTTATACATCAAGGCAAATGCTAAAATTAATACCTAATTTTAAGTGCACTTGTGATGTTAAGTTTTAATTCAGAGAATTTTGACTGATTAATTTATCCAATGCTTAAATTTTAGCGTGAAATATTAAAGCACTTGTGATGTTAAGTTTTAATTCAGAGAATTTTGAATGATTAATATATCCACCGTTTAAATTTTAGCATGAGATATTAAAGCACTTGTGATGTTAAGTTTCAATTCAAAGAATTTTGACTGATTAACATATCCACCGCTTAAATTTTAGCATAAGATATTATATCAGACTCACGGTCACGTGATCAGACTGGACACGATGTGGCTTCTTCATTATTTTTATTTTTTACAATAGAAGTCTTTTAAATATATTAATTTTCAATTATCTATAATGAATACAAATGGATAATCTGAGATTTGAATTTTATTTACCTAGCATAGCATGTCTTGGGGATATGATTTTTCGAATTACACTTTATATTTTGTGAATTTTTTTTTTTTATTCAAAAGTATGTTGCTATTGCTCTCGTTATTTTATTTTTTGGTATTTTCATTGACTTCGGAATTTTTAGTTTGAATATCTTACATTTTATAGGGAAAATTCTTTAAAACTGTCCCACAGTAAAACCGCAACCGGGGTTGCATGAAAGGTAAGAGTAAATGGAAAAACTATAATCAGCATTTAATAAAAAGGAGAAATTTCAAGGACATGAAATTTTTAAAAAATATATCCAAAAACAGAGAAAATTCACGACAAAATTAGTGAAAAAACGATTATAAAAAGCCACCTATTATCAAGGTAAAACCTGGTTGATTTAGATTCTTTTAATTACAAATAAAACCCGAATTCAAATGAAATGTGTACAGCAGAATAGAAATCTTGCAACTGAATGGATGAGTCACTGACACTTCCCTATCAATAAGAAAAGAAAGCACTTAATATAAATTCCCCTTTGTGTGTAAGGGGCAAACTAGGGTTAATCAGGACGACACATGTCACGCCTACAAACCAATCACTTCAGAACGCGGAGTCTGATGTACGTAGAGTATTTCGTTTCCTTATAATAAAGATTTTAAAGCTTGGGGATTTGACCGTGGCCACGATTTGACGGGGAAACCTAGACATTTAAGAAGATAGACATCACCATGGAAGAAAAAAAAAAACAGTAGCAACGGAGGTGAAGTTACAGTGAGTGCAGCTTCAAACTTCCTCAAGTAATGCCTCACTAAAATACACCTCACACTTCTCTAGAATTTGCTCACACTAAACCCTATGGCGCAGGGAGCACGTACATTACAATTTAGAAGTGGGGAAGAACCGTGGCCACCAGAAGAACCGAACTACTTAGCAAAGATAATAAAGGGAAGACCGGAAAGTCCGTTGAATGTCCGTGAATAATTCGCCCTCTTTCGCCAAGAGATGGCGCTAATACATTGTGTGTCTGTCATCTGCTGATGCCCATTATTTACTTGTTTTCTACCCATCAGCAAGGTCGTCGTGGAACGAGTAGCCGGTGTTGTGTACATCACCAGTCCACAAAAGGTTGGAATTATCTTGAAAGTGTTTTTTTCAGCATTTACACATGGAGATAAGGTAGTATATTGAATGTATGTATGGTTATAACTTGTAGCCCATGAATAATTTAACCAAGCCCGAGATTAAACATTAAAAAGTGGCCTGGGCTAGAGTAAGACCACTTCGAAAGGATCTTATTCTACCAATATGGGAGCAAACACCTACCTCTAGGAAAAATCATACTAATTAAGAAAAAGAGCATCTTTTCTGAATCTATGGCTATAGAGTATTAGTAAAATACGATTCCTAACCAGTCAGACAATACTATATCACCAATCACTTGACTTCTCTCCTAATTTAATTTTGGGTCCAGGGTTTATTTCGGACGCATGGTCTAGCATGCCTTTCACATATTCTATAAATTATATTTGCGAAATCATATATACATTTAATGAAAATCCTAAACATAACTTGGCCTTTTGTGAATGTTATATCTTAAGGTCGGCATACAAAGCCAGGTGTGTAATAAAAATAACAAATATTGCATTTATTACACTTTATGCTAATCCAACGTGCTGAGTACAATAAAGTCTCTGATAGCGATAAATTAATTATAAACCATCAATACATAAATAAAAGTAGGAATAAATGTAGCTTATTGATGAATAAAGAGACTTGTACTATGAATAATAGCCAATCAATAACAACATTCAATCCTTCCAAGATATGTTAGATCCTGTATAATATTTTTGTTGGCAATTAGTTGGGTAAGTTAGCAACAGATGGTGCTGAGCAACCGTCCGGGATTTTTGTTGGTGTTTTCCAGTCTTCTTTTTATAGTCTTTGAATACTTAGGATTAGGGGATGATTGCAAGACAACAATACAGTTTTCTTGCGTGCTGCTGATTTATAATTTTTAGTTATAGTTTGATATGTCCTTGGTATTAAATTTCCATAAATATTGGAAAAAGGAAAGAAGAAATCAAATTCGTCGGGGATTCATGAGCTCAACCATAAACCAAGATAAGACAATTCGGCGCACTTGGGAATGTGACGTCAAACTCCATCTCTTCAATGCTACAAGAGTATATAGACACAATTCGTTTAAAAATTGCAAGGCTTTTAAAGACATTGAAAAGGTTTTAAAAGTATTATACTTTATATGCTTATTCTTATGTTTTAAACAAATCAATTCCGGTTTCCCGGGTAACTTTAATGATACAAAGCAACGCGTACTGTGTGCGTGAGTTTTCAAGGTAACAAGAAAGTGGACGAAAGTATTTTAGTTCCCCACAATATCTAAAAACAACAATAAACTATAACAGTACGAATTCACTTCTAAAGGCACAAATCCTCATGCTTCCGAAAAGGCTGTGATATGCAAATGTCGAAAAAAATCGAAAAGAAATAAATCTAATGTGATGAATAATCGATCAAGAAGTTCCAAAATCATTCACTAGAGGGCTTAGCGATGGTGAAATCCCAACGAAACTGTCACACACAAAGCCAGTCAAGATATATAGGCTCTCATTAATATTAAAAAAAAAAAAAAAAAAAAACATCAAATTTCAGTACCATTAAAATATAATTTATCACGTTTTGTATATGTAAACAATGATATAATATATATACATATATATATATATATATATATATATATATATATATATATATATATATATATATATATTTATATATATAATATATATATATACGTATATATATATATATATATATATATATATATATATATATATATATTTATATATATATATATATATATGTGTGTGTGTGTGTGCGTGCGTGGGCAAGACCTTTGCATACATGTCAAAGTTGCGCACGTGGGCTAGTGTACGTACGCGTACATACCGACAGAAAACATGCTCATTCATAGACACACCAGTCTCTCTCTCTCTCTCTCTCTCTCTCTCTCTCTCTCTCTCTCGTTCAAATTACTTATGTACGCACGCACACATAAGCACACACACGCATTGCTATTTGCATTGGATTTATGGAATTTAAGCTGCATAACCCGGGGCTGGGGACTGAGAACATTCAGCGCCCAAGTGAAACTGTAGGAAAACTGCAGTTACATAATAAAGTAAATGAGAGAGAGAGAGAGAGAGAGAGAGAGAGAGAGAGAGAGAGAGAGAGAGAGAGAGAGAGAGAGAGAGAGAGAGAGTGTGGAGGTGAAGTAAAAGACGGCCATGATTGTCTTTTCCTTACACTTAAAAATAAATGTAATTTTAATCGGAAATTCTACGAAAAAAAGAAATATATATATATATATATATATATATATATATATATATATATATACACATACACTGTTCTTACCCGTATTTCACTAAGATACAGGCGACCGTAATTTTACCCTACGTTGTTATTATATTTCATGGGTTGGTAACCGTAATATCACTCCTCTACATCAATATATCCGCTTTTAAAACGGTCAATGCCTGGCAACATTTATTCCCGGATTTTTACCGTTTTTTTTACGGCAAATATTTAACAGTGTATCTGTTCCTTTACCTTCTTCTCTGGTACTCATTCTCAAAGCCATTCTTACTGTCCTTGTCCTCCTTTCAGTTGTAGTGGTTATCCTGGAAGGTAATCAGCCTTACCCATTTCATATACAGTTTTTGAATCTCTAAATAGTTATGCTGAAGGTAATAGTGTGTTCGTAAGTTTGCAGTTTGGCTTTTGCGAGGGCCTTGGAACAATTTCCAATGCTGTACTTGATCCTTGTTTGATGGAGATGGGGCTTGGGCTATGGTCAAACGTATATTGTCCTGCCCCTTGCCCCTGCCATTCATGAGACACCTTTAAACCTTTAATGCCATAAGTGAACTGCAGGCAATAAACTCCTACGAGGGTATTATTTGTGTTACTATACATAAGGAAATTCTTCTATGACAGGTACATCATTTAGAATCTTACAATGTGTTTTATTACTTGTTTATGTTGTTAAATCCCCCCATGTTAGTTTTTGGTACTCCTTCCATACCGGAAAGTCAAGAGATATTTGCAAAAATAAAAGTGAATTAAAATGGATTTTATTACTACAGATATTTACGCAAAATTACGTTTTGTAACTTATATTAATGAAAATTATATCCAATAAAATTTGAATTTATTTTTCGCTTAAAATAAATGTTCAACAAACAAATAAGTACAAAAAATATTTTGTAAAACTATGATGATTATAATTCTGCACTGAGCCTCCTTCGACAGCAAAGGAGTTGCTGACTCCCTTGGAGAGGAAAATGTCACCCAAAAGGCCATGATGTATATCACTTTCAGAACAGAAGATTCTGAAAAACAAAAATAATTCAAAGTAAACAAATTCTTCCCACTATATCATTTTATAGAAATCTCTGGTAAGGGTTGAAGAGACCTAGCTAAGGTAAGCAGGTCTTCTAGGACACTCCAAAATCAAATCATTGTTCTCTAGTCTTGGGTAGTGCCATAGCCTCTGTGTCATGGTCTTCCATAGTCTTGGGGTAGAGTTCTCTTGCTTGACGGTACACTCGGGCACACTTCTCTATTTTTTCTATTCCTCCTTTTTTTTTTATAGTTCAGAGAGGAAAGGTCTACTTTAATGCTGTTACTGTTCTTAAAATATTTTATATTGTTCATTACTTCTCTTGTAGTTTATTTATTTCCTTTCCTCATTGGGCTATTTTTCCCTGTTGGAACCCTTGGGGTTATAGTATCCTGCTTTCTCAAATAGGGTTGCAGCCTAGCAAGTAATAATAATAACAATAATAATAATAATAATAATAATATTGACCCCCCAGTTCCTCCCCCCCCCCCCCCAATGATTGTAGTTTACGAGTTTTTTCTTCTATCTCGCTTAATTTTTGACATGATTTTGCGTCTTCATCATAACAATGCCACATAGACTTATTTAATTTCTGTTTACGTTTACAAGAAAATCCCGAAGAAAACTCCCAATTCTATCTTTTTCTCTTCCTCTTGTTTTTTTTCTCAAGTGTTTATAGTTTATATATGAAAGAT
>NC_090728.1:169247943-169272943 GCF_036898095.1 Palaemon carinicauda
GATTCGAATATCTCACAAGAGTAATTTTTTCCTCTTTATGCTCAGCACAATTAAATTTTGATCAAACGTAAAATGTTTATATTTCGTCGTGGTGAATTCTTTTCTTTTTCAGTAAAAAAGATTTCATAAAGAAGCAAAAAAGATGCATTGCAAATAATACTATCCGTATGAAATCCTTTCCATAACGCTAATGTAGGATAATTACTGTAAGAATGAGGTTACAAATGATTGCAAAACACTGATGAAATAGATGACAAATGCACCGCGTTAGGGTGGATCATATGAGTAAACCTTAAGCATACTGACGTAAATTGGTTGCGTCTACTGGGATGAGAGCCTTGGGGTTAGGAGAGGGAGTGCCATGATCAACCCATGAACTGTTGTGGACAGTGAGCATGATCGGATGATGGTCTCACTTCAGTTCAACAGGAGCCTTCGCGGCAGGGAGAGATGCTGGGTCCCGTCGATACAGACTCAGAGAATTCACACCAGAACAAGAAGTTATTCCTGGACCTTTCTACCGTCATACTTTCAAAAGCAACAGTCTCCTGGAAGGTGATGTTGATTTGCATCGTTACATTTGTCTCATCTTTCGCCATTGGCTTCGGATTTGGATATTTAGTCTGTTTTCATTCATCTAATTCGTACAGCAATACATCACATTTGAAGAATCAGCAGCCAGCGGCTGAAATCCACATAGATGTAACTGATAAGCAAGATTTGCAATTTGATCAAGTCAAACAACAAGAAGCTGAACTTCACAGAAAAGGATGTCGTCCCGTGGAACTCGTGATGAACGTTTCGGAGATTCTGTCTGAATACGACACCCTACTCGACGAGATTTTCTATCCGCAGAAGGTCGTGGTCAAACGGTGCACGAGATGGATGACCTACTGTCCTGGAAGGAAACTATGTGAAGTGGCCACAAAATCGCCCAAGGAAATAACTCTGTTGTATGAGAGTGGAGGGGTCACGAAATTTGCACAGAGAATTGTCATTGAGCATTCTGAATGTGTGTGTGCTCGCCATGAGAGCATTCCCTGAATATGATAAACGATTGAGACTAAGATAACCTATCTGAATGTCGTAAATCACGGACACTTTGTCAAAATGATAAGGTTTAAAACCTGATGTGGATTTGTGAGCTAGTCAGTGGAATACTGGGAATAATATCAAGTTTAAGTATAATATCAATATTATTATGTTTGATTGCAGTTACAGCAACACTTTGTGGCTGCTAGCCATTAGAGAAAATTGTGAATAAGGTAGCACTTGACCCTGCTATGTAATAATATTATGATAAAGTACTTGCTGCAACTACCATAGGCTGTGAATTCGATAAAAAAAAATTAACTTATATTTATAGGCAATCCAACAGACCGTGAATAATGTCGCTTTTAATAATAAAAAGGCTAAGCACTCGCTTTGACTAATTATTTCTGGATTACTGGTGTTTTTTTATTATTATTATTAATTCAAGATGTATACATTTGAAATAATTTTACACTAATAAATTCTTGACGTGAAAATTTTAAATTCTTTCCCTCGGATTAGACCATGATATTAAAATTTGAAATATCTTACAAGGATTCTTTGCTTTTCGCTAGCACAGCCTCAAACGACGAGACCAGTGTTTTCAACTGTTGTGTTGGGAATTGATAGTAGCTCTTAAAAAACAAAAGCAGTTACTATAAGTCGCTCAGAACAGCATGAAAATAAGCATCTGTTATCAGCTGTGGTCGGGTGTCATTCGGGAAGGATCCCTTGCCCATGCCAGACGGACGATCAAGTAAATCACCAATGAAGAAATAATCGTAATCATAATGGAAAAAAAATAATGCCAAAAGTGAGGGTAAATACCGTTTACATAACTGAGAAATAGTAAGGTTTGGTGATAAATTGTATAATCGTCAAACAATGGCACCAACGGAAGAGACTACTTCAGTCATGAGACCGTATCGATTCAAGGTTTGTATCATGATTTATTCACGCAAACGCAATCTTAAAAGACTTAAATTCCCTATAAAGAAATGTGCCTGACATTTCAGTTGCTTAATTGCAAGTAAATACATTTTCGATTGTGTACTGTATAACATGAATGCGTATTATTGTTATATACTAATATATAACTATAAAAAATACACACAAACACACACACACACACACACACACATATATATATATATATATATATATATATATATATATATATATATATATATATATATATATACAGTATATATATATATATATATATATATATATATATATATGTGTGTGTGTGTGTGTGTGTGTGTGTGTGTGTAAAATATATGTTACCATAAATATGCAAAATCCGTTATTATGCATAATTCCTAGTATTTTTGCATAATAATTGGTACTCCCTAATATGCACAATTCATAAAATCTTAGTAATTTTGCAAAATAACGAATATAATAAAGTAATTTTGCAAAAAATAACTTATAAACGTGGTTATTATGCAAAATAATTATTATGTACTGGGTCAATTATAGTTTGCGTCATAGCTCTAAACATTTAGATGGTAACCTCATTGAAATATTAGATACGTGATATCTCTTTTATGGCCGAGATCAAGTACTCGTAGTTTGGAGCAATGAAAGAAAGGAATCAGCGGTTTTATTCGTCCATCGTGACGACTGAAGAAAAAGAATGCAAGCAATACATTGTGTTGATTCTCAATTAATTAATTGAACTTGAAATGTTAAAATGATTGTCGCCTCTTTAAAAAGTATGATGTAATGAAAATAACAGTGGAGGACACAGCAGTAAAAAGCGTAAGTGTCTTCGTTACATTTGTGCCAAAGATTTATTTGAAACCCTTCAATGGCCGATGTGGTAACGTCCCTGACTGGTGAACGCCAGATTTGGTTTGAGTCCCGCTCAAACTCGTTAGTTTCTTCGGTCTCTGCAACATTACCAAACTTGAGAGCTACGGATGGGGGTTTAAGGGAGCCTATAGCTCTATTTGCTGAATCATCAGCAGCCATTGCCTGACACTCTTTGGTCCTAGCTTGGGTGGAGAGGGGGCTTGGGCGCTGATCATATAAATATATGGTCAGTCTCTAGGGCATTGTCCTCCTCGATAGGACAATGTTGCTGTCCCTTGCCTCTGCTATTTATGAGCGGCCTTTAAATCTTTAATCTATTAATATATAAAATGGACACGTTGGGAGACATTTTATATAATAAAACAAATAAAAATTTTACAAACAAAAATTACCAAATGCAACTGTTAAAACAAAATACTTATAATAAAAAAGTGTAAAACTAAAGAGGCTAGTTAGGTATTAATTATAGGAATGCGAACAAAAGGGTGAGTGCAGTAAAGAGAGGAAATTGAAATAGATACTTGAGTAAATACCTTGGTTCACGCAGGACTTGACCTTTCGGCAACATATAGGATACATATAAGTCAATAATTTTAAGAATTACCAATATTTACTGGAATTTTGTATGATAACCACTTTCATAGCCGTTATTTTGCAAAATTATTGAGATTTTAGGAAATATGCATATTTACTGAAAATATTCATTGATTACGTATATTAACTGGAGTATCCGATAGCAAGCAAAAATACCAGGAATTATGCAAAATAACGGATTTCGCATATTTACGGTAAAACACACACACATACTATATGCATATATATATATATATATATATATATATATATATATATATATATATATATATATATATATATTTTATGTGTTTATAAAACCTAAAGGAGATATAAAGAGAATAAATCAACATTCCATAAATACATCGAACAATAAATATGGCACAAGAGACCAGCAAACCGAAAAGCATACAGACCTATAACAGAAATCAGGTAAACAATTTATACCTATTTATAACATACGACCCATCACTGCCACTGCATATACCAACGCTTATGAGCCTTTAAAAAAAAGAAATGCATGTGAGGAACATCTGAAAGTAAGTGGAGAAAAGATGGAACACATTCAAAGGAAAAGTTTATGTCTTATTGTATCCCTTTTAAACGTGACTAACTTGAATGTTGAATACATATCACAACATTTAATACTCAATCCCAAAGTATATAATACTTTATCAAGATACGTTTCTACCGATATAAAAATTTATAAAACATTCTATCTTAATCCAAACTATATAATTCTTCCGGTTGATTTAATCAATGCAATGTTATAGCAAGTAAAAATAACCAAAATGAGCATATCATATCTATCTTTACATTTAAAACAAAATGAGAGTTCCGGAGTTATATACTGAAAAAATTCATATATTTTATATATATATATATATATATATATATATATATATACATATATATATATGTATATATATACATATATATATATAATATACATATATGTGTATATATATTTATTCATATATATATATATATTCATTTATATATATATATATATATATATATATATATATATATATATACACATATATACATACACACACAAAGATTCCCTTTCTGAGTGGGGGTTCCTTAACGTGGTCCCCCAAAAGGTTTATGCATTACCACGATTAGCAAACCTGTACTAGTTAGGGCCACCCATACTAGGTTGGTTTGCAGTGAGTGATCAGTTGCCAGCATGGTGATGAAAATGGCCAAACCCCTGGCATGACTAAGGACACGTCCGAGACATTTGTTATAAGGTGGACTAGAGTCAATTCTTTTTAGGGAGGCAGGTTTGCACAGACTCTCATGGGTGCCCTTTTAGCTCGGAAAAGTTTCCTGGTCGCTGATTGGTTGGACACGATAATTCTAACCAATCAGATAGCAGAAAACTTTCCCGAGCTAAAAGGACACCGCTGCGAGTCAGTGCAAATGCGCCTCATTAAAAAAATTGAGTATAGTAACGGCTGCATTTGTTGCTGTTGTTGATATACTGAGTATGTATACAGTATATAAGAATGGTTAAATGAAAAATGCATATTAACTTTTCAAATTTTCCACATTTCTAAAATGAGAATAAAAGTAAACATGCTACAGAGGATCTAAGTGGGAAGGGGAAGCATAAAATGGTGAAATAAATATGAAAATCGTTTATAAAAACATAGATACATTTAGAACAAAGTAAAAGAAAATACTGAAATTAAAGGTCAGAAATGAGATGAAGTGGACACAAAAATGCCAAATTGTAAGTAAGGTATATTTAGAAATGGTAATTACCCAGAGGTCAAGACCTTGGACGATACATTACAAGAACTAGAGGGACACTCAGTAAAGAGCAGACCTCCGCCGCGGCAGCTTATTTATCGACCTTTGGCTCAATCTTGACCTTAACAAGTATTAATTGGGGCGGATTTTCCTACACTCAAATATGAACCAATTTTGAAGTCTCTGTGACAAAGATGTGCAAACTTATGGCTGATTACGTGAATTGGACATTTTGCTTGACCGTGACCTTTCCCTTTGACCTTGACCTACCAAAATTCAATCATTTCCAGCTTTTTACATAACAGTTTATCCCTGCAAGTTTCATTACTCTACGATTAAAATTTTGGTTAGGAAGCTGTTCAAAAACAAGCACACACACACACAAAAGGGGTCGAAAACATAACCTCCTTCCAACTTCGTATGCGGAGGTAACAACCGAGGTTGAAAAAATCTTACCATAGCTATAGCAGCAGAGAGCTGATACACAATATATATATATATATATATATATATATATATATATATATATATATATATATATAAAATGGGTGTGTATGTGTGTAAAGGCATATGAAATGTGGGCCTATATATACAATGATTGCAAAGTAAAAATGTACACATGATAGGGTTCTTTCCCAGAGTATAATCAATGGAGGAGATATTAAAGACTATCCAGCCTCCTACCTTGTCTCGCCAGATACATATATTGGCGAAGGAAAGAAAGCAAATCAAGGGCTATAGTGTGTTTGAGAATACTATAAACGCAGCAGAAAGCTGAATTCTTACAGGAGCAAAAGTAGATTCTAAAGGTAACAACAGAAGACGATGTGAAGTCAAAGACCATGAAACGTAGTTTATTACTGGCACCAGTGTAAAAAAAAAAAAAAAAAAAAAAAAAAAAAAAAAAAAAAAAAATTGTAGCGGGAAATCTCAACTGCAAAGTGGGTGGGAAAATGTCATGGGAAATAAATATGTATTTAAGCGAATGTTGCTTCAATTGGTAGAAATATTTGATTCAAACTTCTTGAAAGAGCATGAAAAAAGCGCATTGGAAAATAGACAAAAATAAAAAATAGCAAGAAATAAATATCTTACTATAGATTAATGCTAGACGAGGAAGTTGAACCATCAGCAAATAGAATAAAATGACAACACCTAATAGAGGAAGCTATAACTTCACAGATTAAAGCACTATAACCGAAATGAACTGAAGCATCATAAATAAGCGAGTTATAGGAGAGAAGAATAGTGGGGAAATATAATTAATACAATAGTGGGAATATGTGAGGTTATTAAACAACATGTAAAAACAAACCTAAATAGGATAATGTGTGGGAAAAGAGAGAGAGAGAGAGAGAGAGAGAGAGAGAGAGAGAGAGAGAGAGAGAGAGAGAGAGAGAGAGAGAGAGAGAACACTGACGAAGCCAAAATGAAGATTAAATTGGAGGAATTAAGTGAAGAAATACTTTAGTCGGTTCAACCTTGGCTTATAGAAGAACATACTGGATATAAAGAGAGGAATAAGTAAATGAGGTAAAGATGTTGGAAATAAAAATGGTTTAAGGAGAATTGTGGGTGGTCAACGAGTTAACACTAAAGTTTCCATCAGGAACAAAGAAGAACTAAATGATTTCATTTTTCACAGGGATGTCAAAAAAAAAAAAAAAATAATAATAATAAATAAATGAATAAATTAAGAATGCAAACTACACAACATAAAAAGACTACCCTACCACCGGTGGATGACATACTTTGGTCCCTAAAGATAAGAGTACGTGAACCGAGAACAAATGAGCAATAATAGAATGGAAAATATAACTCAAGAATTAAAAATAGCCTGAGAGCAAAATCTAAATAAAAAATAGAGAAACTTGAAATACCTAACGAATGGGATAAATTAGAAATATTACCAGTGGCAAATGAAAAAGCAAGTCTACCTGACTAAATAATATTTTGAACTTCGTTTTCCTGCACAAGATATTCATCTGACTGTTAGACAAATACTTTAAGATTGTAATTACTTATATCTGCTCTGGATAATAATAACGGGCACTAGTGTTTAATAAATTCATTGCTGTTCAAGATTTCTCATAGTTATTATCTTTTACAATTGGATCTTCCATTACTGTATAAAGAGGGAACCCAGAGCATTTATTCATGTGAAAGGCGGCACAAGATTCAACGTTATTAATATAATGCTTGTCCTCATATAATGCCTCTCTGTACTGTTGCCAAGGGTCTATATCATCCCACCCCAATTACTTCATTGGGTGAAAATGACATTTACTCACGTGAACTCCGGCGAGGCTAAAAGTACTTTAGAATGGTGCACAGAAGTCTCCTGACTAATAAATGGAAAATGACAGTAACTTTGGGTTAGGCGTTGCCTCCAATAGGAAGCCCCACCCCCGAGGAAATAATGGTCTTTATTTATGTGAAAAGCAGTTGAGCTGGAAATGATCTCAACTAGTCCATTGGAGTATCCATCCTACACACTATATGGACAATGGCAGCCATTTTGAGTGGGGCTTTGACCCCGCCAGCGACCATACCTCAAACCCGGGGTACGTTATATTTATTCACATAAAAATAGACAAGGCTAGAAATGACCTCAAATACACAGTGACAATTTAGTGTAGGGATTTGTCCTTAATAACATAGTTCTTTGAACTCCATGTCAAAATGTCAAATATGAAATCAGGCAAGGTTGAAAATTAAAATAATTCATGACCCCATACACCTCTGTACACCTGTGCATGAAAAGTTAAGTATAGAAACATTTTTATTTATGTATTAAGAGATCCATGTATGGCCGTACATTTAAGTAGTTTTGGTTTTCATGTCTTTGTTTGACTTAATATGAAAACTTCTAGCTAGACCTGACACTTTCATTTTCTTATTTACAGAGAACCATATGGTGATTGTACTGCAGATTTAAATCTAACGCTTCTTTTGCTGTATTGACTTAATTAACCAAATGCAGTATCAGTTCAGTAAGTTTTCCTTTCATTTGTCCAGTCGTTTCTTTATTATTATTAATGACAGGCCGGTAATTATTTTAGCTAAGTTTACCATATTTGCTAATAATTTCAAGTACCGTTGATACATATCTGTATTGGGGATATTTTTCTTTAATGAGAGGAAATGTATTTGGAAATTTATAGAGATTATTTTAAACTTAGGCAGAAATATATATTTCTTTAAATACCATATCCACATTACAGTGATCTGTCACATTTCTTACAGATTATGGCTGACAGGAGTCCAATCGCTATGCAAAACCAGTGAAGAGACATCTACCCTTAAATCTTTGCAAGGTGCCTACCTGAAAACTCTGAAGTGTGCATCTGACCACCGAATAGTTCTCCAAAATTACCAACCTGCTAATGTTACTAGAGAGATAATAAATGCTTCAGGAACATACGGACGTTTTTACTATTCACAATGTTTAAGCCGTTACTCAGTTATCAAGAGGTGGTGTTCAGAGGTGACCAAGCAAGAAGAAACATCATGTAAAACCACTCGCAGATGTTCTCCTCTACTCTACACAGACAATAGAAGAGTTTTGGGACAACAACGTGTTTCCTGAGTTAAGCCTAGGAAAAAGATAGTCACGAAATGAACCCCTTCATCTCCGTACGACAAAGGATGGAACTGGAGCTATTTACCTTGCTATCAAAATGAAAAATGACAAAGATCCTTGCAAAAGAAGTCGAAGTACCATAACTCCTGAAGAAGGGATTATCTTCGTGTAGAACATGAATCAGAGCTTTCTCTAAATCGAAAAATAAATCATGAAGCATTCAGAAAACTGTCAATTTTCACAGAGGGGGAAATTATTGCGAACAAAACCCTACGATGGCATCAGCACTTCTGAAGTTAGTCCAGGAAGAGTATATAATTTCTGATGGTACAGCAGCTGAGATACAAAATTGCAGTGTTGCAAGTTAGACATTCTATCCGATAAACATTTAAATAAATACGGAACTTGTGTGTTTTATATCTTCTATGACAGCAGGGGAAGCTGTTGCTATAATAAAGAATTGACACAAAAATGGAATAAATTCGATCAACTGCCATGGCGTTATGTGCTGAAATTCTTGCAAAGCCATTACATAAACACCAATCAGTACTTTAGTACACATTTTGAAGGAACTGCACCATCAGTAGCTTCTCTTGGAATGGTCCTTCTTGACACTTTAATAAATGGCTTACATAATAAGAGCACAAGGGAATGAGCAATCGGAAATACCAGATAAAAGGAGTATAGCAAAGGCATCAGATGTAATGTTCAACTGTACTAAAGGATCACTTCGTCCATGGAAACATCAAGCTCTTGGATTAGGACAGGGAACTCATAGAGACAAAAATAGCTCTCTCATGCTCCGATGATCAACGAAAAACCCCAGATGCCTTAAGTATATGTGATGATCTGGCAACAGGTAATAAAGCATGTTGGCACATACACTTATCATTGAAATGTTAACTATCAACCTGTGCAGTATTCGATGTTCATGAGACCTCATCAAAATCTATGAAAGACACATCAAAACGTACAGCTTTACTTAAAACATTGTACTTAGGATTATTGTTAATTTTAAGTTAAATAATAAATTCTTTCATTTCCATTTATAAATGTTCTTAACATACCTATATTCTACAGATTACATATAAAAACCATAACAATGCATTCACATTAGTATTTGAGTAATAAGGCAAGATATTTTATTTTTAGAGTGTGCTTAGGACAACAATGATGGTAATACAAAGACTCTGGATGGCTTTAACATATCACATTCCACTGTTGGAATTTGTTACCAAAAAGAATGGGTCTTCCTCGCCAACGCCCAATGTCAACACAGCAGTTGACAGTGGTGGTCGGCCAAGACGACGAATTGAAGGGACCAAGGCCTTGGATGGGACGATGAAGGCAATTCCACCTTTCCAAACATCCTTAAAACTTGCTAAATTCACATTGGTGCCATATACAGAGGATGAACACATCAGACAACTACATCAGAGTGGTGAAGCTAGATATAAGACCTGCATACGTACGTGTGTGTGGGGGGGGGGTTTAAGCAAAGAGATCCACTGGCGAGGATTAAATGCTTACTCATCATATCAAAGAGAAAAAAAAATTGTGGCTATAATGTGGAAACAAGCTCATGAAATTACTCCTAATGGCGGGGCGAGTCTAATCAACTATGACTGGATGAAAACTGGGGATGGTCTCCAGCCTGTATGCTTCACTTGGTTATCCTGTCCCCAGCTCTATAACTAAAGCTGACAATGGAGAGGATGGAGACAGTGTATGGAGTGAGGATCGTTATAATATCGAGGAAGAAGACAGATAATATGATATTTCCCTTTCTACTATACCTAAGTTATTTCAGACAAGATCAAATTAAAAGTCATATTAGCTAATAATCTCAATTTATAATAAAGATAACATTAAAACCCTATACCTCCGTACTATAAGAGAATTAGGTTTGAATTATTAACACACTTTCATTTGTAGGTTTTTATAATAGCTGCAAAACATTCTGGTATAAAACATCTTCCTAGAATGCTTTGAGACACACAAATTTGGTAAAGATTGAATATGTGATAAGCCTCGAGTTTCTGATAATATTACTAGTTAACTTTGTGAGAGGATAATGGAATAAATATCATTCACATTATTTATTACTGTAATTTCCTTTTTCAAGGAAATTGATAATTTGATGAATTTTCATCAATATTAGAATATATTAATGCTGCTATGAAAAGCCATCCAGAGAAATAAGCTACAATTGGAGTATTTCATTTCGGAATGCAATGCTGATCTTTTTTTCAGTAAAATTTCCCATTAACCTAAAACTATATGTTTTCATATTCATATAGTAGACGTTTTTTTATATTATAAATAACTTTCACATTCTAGATTTAGTATGTAACTCTCCTAGGGACAGATTAAGACAATTTCTAGCTTTGCTTGTTTTTATATGAATAAATATAAATTTTTAACCCAGATTTTTATATTAAGTATAAAAATATAGATTTTTGTATTATGTATAATCAAGGATTTATTTAAAAATCAGTCGATTCCAGCAATGCTTTCACAGGTGAGGTTACAAATATGCTCACAATATTTGGACACAATAAAACTTGAGAAGAATAAGAGAAAAAGGGATTAAAGAGTTATAAGGACTCCAATACAGTATAATCAATAGGATGTTTGAACCCACTATAATTGTATCATATGGCCACCAGAGAACAGAAACAAGGGGATGATTTTTCATAATATAATAACATCAGAAATAACATATTAGCTTTTAAGAGATAAGAGAAGCGTAGATAAAAGAATTAGCCCATACGGTTTAAATGATACTGGGAAGACACTTGCCATATATACGTAAAAATGTGAAGTTAAAAGTGGAAGATCTATGAAATTATAGAAAGCAAGCATCTAATAGAGACAAAAAAGTAAACTAGTGAGTGAAAAGAAGAGGAAAATATCAAGAATGATAAAGTTAGGAAATGTAAATAGATCTACTGTAAATACCAAAGAGCCTAGAAGTTTAATAAAGGCAAAATTACACGTTAGATTGGTCAAAAATTTGCAGTAGCTTTAACGAAGATAAGTTATATAAATTGCACAAAGAGACTCGTGACGCACGAAACTTTTGTTTAGCTGTGAAGAGTTGCAAGATTAAGCAGTAATTGCATAGTTTAAAATACTGGGAAACCTAGCAAAAGATGAGGCACAACATACTAAAGAGAAGTTGCAGATATGAAATAAACAAGAGTAGGTCTGTTTAAAGGTCAAACGTGAATAGCATAGGCAAGAGACAGTGATACTGCACCCAGAGACAGACCATATAGGCTATCATACATATGATTATCGCCCAAGGCCCCTCTCCATGAAGCTTTGACCAGGGAGGGCCAGCCAGTGGCTGCTAATGACTCAGCAGGTAGACCTATAGTCTCCCCCATTCTTTGCTCACAAGGATAATAAGGTTACAGATACTACAAGAATCTACCGATCCTGAGCTAGTTTCAAACAGTTCTCTAACAGATTGCCAGGCAGGGACGTTTCCAATAGGCTAACTGATAATTATGAACGTTCTTCATATATAAGAGCAGAGATGTGGACAGGGCAACGAGGAACCACGAATCCGTTCTCGAGATATAGACAGTTTTCCAATTGGATCTGACGGACATTTTGGAGAAAATCTCCCCATACTATAAATGCGTACCCAAGCTAGAAATCATCCCTAGACATACAAACATTTTATGAAGAAAACAGCTGTATACACTTTCGTGCCACAGTCTAGACCAGTGGTTCCCAACCTTCTTCCAGTGGTGACCCCATTTCAGCTTGACCATACTTTTTGCGACCCCACTCAAATATCAAGGCTACCTGTATATTCTTTTTTTAGATAAAAGAATATAATTGATTAAAGTACACTGTTTATCATTGAATAGCAAAAACCCAAAAAATTTCCTATATATAATATATAATTTCTTTATATAAGACACAGTGCATAATAGAATGTTATTGATATGAGTAACACAAGCATTATCTTGATAATAAACAATGATGTTTTTCATGTGATCCATGTGATGGTTATAACTGCTTTTCCATCACCAGTACCTCAATCCGCAGTGATGTTTTCGATAAAGCACAACGTAGTTCATCTTCAGCATGGAGATAGTTCTCAGCTTCGACTTTCTTAAAAGTACAATTGAAAAGGTCACTTCACACATATGTCGAAGAAGAGGGCATAACATTTTAAGCATACCTTCAGCTAAATTTGGATATCGACGTAACTGCTTTATCCAAAACTAAATCTCTGTTAGGGAATCAAAGTCAGCTTTGGCACTGTCAGATCTAATAAAATCAGTAAATTCCTATGGATATCTTTCAGGGACATTTTCAAAGGGTTTATTTTAGGTAACGTGTGGGATAACAGGTTTTTCTGGAAAATATTGGCTGAGTTCCTTTTTGAATGTCTCTAAGAAGAAGAATGAGTAATTGAAAACTGTTTGAATGGGATATCAGTGTCATTTTATTCAACAGATGCATTTAATGGGGGAAACATGCACAAATTTCTCTTTCTTCATTTACTCCAAAAGATCCAGCTACATTTGAAAGGCATTTAGTTTTTATTTCTGAAGTGGAAGATTAAGGGAATTCAAGATTATGAAAAATCTATTAAATATGCAGTTTTTGCCTAATTACTCATATCACCCCAAAAAACTGGAAAGTTCTGTTCTTCCTTGCCGAGATAAGAATTCTCCCACCTCACTATTCAACTAAAAGGGTATTACCTTTTGGTAGCTACCTTAGTCCAGTTTGTAACATAACTTCATACATAGAATTCATTTTTTTTATGACACACTTTAGCAAATAAGCGGTTGTTCAATGCATTTGACTTTATAAAGTTAACTGCTTTAACAACTGATTGCATAACTTTTCAAATCTTTGGCAATGTTTCTGCAGAAAATACTTAATGATGTATCATGCAATGAATTCCAACAACTTCTGGAGAAATATTCTTTACCTTCTGTTGAAACCCTGATCTACGACCTAGCATAGAAGGTGCACCATCAGTACACATACCACTGACATTTTCCCACATCAATCCTCTTTTTTAAGAAATTATCCTATCTTTTTTTTAATATACCAAAGCTTTAGTTGTTTCTAATGGTCTGCAAGAAAGAAATTCATCCTTAAAATCGCCATAAACTAATAACCGAGGAAGATTACCTATATATGTTGATTCATCAACTTTTAATGTGATGAGATCAAGTGGAGATGTACAGTATGGTTAGAAAGCGTTATTATTTCCGAGAATTTAACTCCCTTATCTTCAATTATGTCATGAACGATGTCTTTTGCAAAAGGTGAAATGAATTCCTCACCTATGACATGCGGTTGTTGTTTTATTTATTTTTGTCTCATTTTTGGGGGGGGAAATTTCTATCTCTATTAAGAGGAGAATTTTTTAGATCCACATGCTTATTCTTGAAAAAAAAAATGGGATTTCTTTACTAAACTTTGCATTTTTCGACTCAAAATGATGTCTTAACTTATCTTGAGTCATTGATTCTTCTGAGAGCACTTTACTGCACATCAAAAATTGAGTTTTTTCTTTTCCTGCTGAGATAAAGCAAGCATAACCGATGTTTGTGTAGTCCTCCATATATTTCTGCTTTCCTTTATTGTTTGCCATTGCCATAATTGCAACAACCTATTGTAAAATCAAATGAGAGAGAGAGAGAGAGAGAGAGAGAGAGAGAGAGAGAGAGAGAGAGAGAGAGAGAGAGAGAGAGAGAGAGAGAGAGAGAGAGAGAGAGAGATTAAAATCAGTCAATTAAAACTTGAAAACGATAACTATGATAGCAGGGAAAATGCTATGAAAACATATAATCATAAACGCAAATGTGTCAGCATTTGTGTCTTATATATATTCATGTAGTGCACACACACATGCATATACACAGATACATACACATACACACTTCTCTCGTCCTCTCTTTCATTTACATTTTTTTTAAGGAATTTTAGACTATACTACGTATCTGCATTTTAAGTAATCTCCAACAACTCATTTGTCATTTCTGTCTTATATATGCATGTCTTACAGCAGCTCAGGTTTATAAACAACAATATTTTCGGCATATATGACTATTTTGAGTTTCCTAATTTGTAGTTAAAATATAGTTTTTAATTAATATCATAATTAATAGATAATTCAAATATCAAAAACTTTCTATTACACGAATACAAACAAAAACCTCAGATATAAACTTAAATAATGAAATTTATAACAATCTTGAACACAACAATGTTCCATACCCATAAATTTCCAAATACAAATTCATTGTTCGTTCAAGCCGACTGGCCGACTGGTAGCACAGTGACACAGACATACCAGATGAAATCTCTTTAATTAACAAAAATGATCAGAAACAGACATATATAAATAATGTGTATATATATATATATATATATATATATATAGATATATAGATATAATATATATATATATATATATATATATATATATATATATATATAGATATATATATATATATATATATATATATATATATATATATACATATATATATATATACATATATATATATATATATATATATATATATGTATATATATATATATGCACATATATATACACACGCACACACACACACACACACACACACACACATATATATATATATATATATATATATATATATATATATATATATATATATATATATATGTATGTATGTATGTATGTATGTATACAAAACACAGGATGGGACCAGATATAAAATAGATTTGTTAAATATATGGATAAACCCTATAAGTACTTTCCACAGAGATAACCGTTCTTATTAAACCTTCTCTGTACAAAATGATCTGAGAAAGGCCAATAGACAGCAATGTAATGTATGTACATGTGAACGATCGGCCCAGTTGATCGTCAGATAAAGGTATATGCAAAAAAGGGAAACAACTCAGTTTGAGTATGGTCATTCTATCCTTCCTTTTTTTTTTAGATTTATATATACCACCTTAGGTAGGAATGGGGGAAATTTTTGGCAAAGCCTACTGAATCCTCTTATCCAATTATAGCAGCCAACCCCCTTTAGATTATTATCATGCCTTCTCGACCCCAAGAAAACTCCTTGCCGACCCCAATTGGGGTCGCGACCCCAGGGTTGGGAACCACTGGTCTAGACTAAGGCCGGGAGCACACTAGCGACTCTGTGGCGCCACAAAGCCACAGCATCGTGTGGCGGGGATGTGGTCTCCCATACCTTTCCATTGTTTTCAAAGCCACGCCACGCCTGTGGCGGGGATGAGCGACAGAGAACTACAGTCGCTTGCCACATTCGCTAGTTTGTGCGGCAAAACTTGAAAACAATGGAAACCTATGGGAGACCACATCCCCGCCACACGATGCTGTGGCTTTGTGGCGCCACAGAGTCGCTAGTGTGCTCCCGGCCTAATAGCAGAGACGTGGAGAATACAACGAGGAACCATCAAAGAACAATCAGGACGGACAACGGGGACGTTATGATTAAATGTTTTGAAGGAAACTTTTGGGCCTAATCCAATAAAACCATTTTGTTTGTGAAGACAGCTTTGACCTGAACAATGTTTTTGAAAAGTTTTAACCATAATTTTATCCACACAAACTTACGTACGCTATACATATTAAAACATTCTAAAATATACTTTATAAGTAACCATACCTCCTTCAGGGAGGTCTTTAGTTCTGCGATCACATGTAATGACCGATATAAAACAACGGTCCCATACACAAATGTATAAAAACTGAAGACAAAGATTAATTTAAATTATAAAAAAACTGTATTAATTGAGCAGATAAACCGATAAATAACCACAGTGAAACAGTTTGACCCCCTTTATAGATCATCCAAATATTTATAAAAGCTTAACATGACTTCTTGACCGTTGATGTGGATTATAACAGCTTAATCGTTTTAGTGCTAAACATAATTCCGTTAATATCTTCTAAACTAAGTAAAATGGTGAGAAAATCACTGTTCTGTAAGTAATTTTACAAATAAAACGGTTAAATCTATTCTAATCGCAAGTTGTATGACGACCTTTTCAAAAAGCATCATTATATAACTCAACTGAGGTAAGCAAATCTCAGTTTTTTTTTTTTTATTTTATTTAAAAAAAAAGTAAAGAAGTTTTTGACTTTCAACTTCGTACTTGCGATGCCATAGATGTTGATCTTGTTTGTGCTATGTTTCTAAATTAATGAGTACATCATTCACTTGTCAGTGTTTAAACTGCTTGAGTTTTTTTTCCTATTATAAGTCCTAAATATTAGCATCCTAGTTCCCATGGTTTTTTTTTTTTCTTTATTACCAATTCCGTGAATTCACCGAGAATGAACTTAGATTAGACAAGCCTTTCCCGTGTTTATTTATTGTTTGTGTGTTGACCAAAGATTTCTAAACTACCATACTGCCTATTCATAATTTTGTACATTACATTGCTAATATTAGGGTGAACTTCATTAACCGTTATTTTAATATCAAAATTTAACGTAGTAAATATAAAAAAAAAAATTGTCATAGAAAAAACAAATTCGGCAACTGATGCAAGCGTTGCACTCAACATCTAGAACACTAGTTAGTTTAAACAAAACATTCAAGTACTGAACTCTACTTGCTTTGATCCTTCCCAATGTAACTAGCTGTTTATACATACAAGTATTCAAACTCGGTTCTTGTCGATTTGAGGGTTAGTGTGTTACTCTATTTATCATTGGATATGGATGTTTTATTTTCTTTAGTATGAAAGCAATTTCATGCAACAAATAATGGTTGTATTTAGTAGCATTATTGACTTTTTAGTGCTATTCTAAAGACCCATGAAAGAATATATCTGAATTTTAGCAAGTCTTTTTCATAATCCTTATTAACTTTCATTGAAATGGAGTATTACAATTTGAAAGTTTCTTTATAAAACCGGTAAGTGTTTTTTTCTTAATGTGAAGAATAACTTGCAAGATTCTCTCTTTGCTATAAAACATCATAAATGAATAAAAATCTAGTATTGGTGAATACAATAAAGATAAAAGAGAAAAGTACAGGAAGAATATTATAAGTGGATTGTATACGATAATTCTCTCTTTTACTACCCATGTCGAATTTCTAAGTTTCTCTGCAAGTCTAAAATATCATTTTAAGTCACCAATCATTTGTCGATGGGATTGGTCATCAAAATTGACTTTAATGCCCCTAAAACTTAAAAATATAACATGATCATATAAGGTATTTGAATGATCATGAAGCAATGAAGGTACTGTACTGCTTGAATATTCAAGATGGAAGTTATTCGAGTTATAACTAAAATCTAGAAACATACATCTAAGACTCTAACTAAGACGTTGATAAACGAGATACAAGTGATAAGGTGCAAAATCCGGTGATCAAACTATGTGACCAAAGAACAAGTATACAGGAATAGGCTCTGGCCAATACTCACTGACCATAGTTGTTTTGGCTAATTTTTCCTGGCCGGATGCCTCTCCTGCCGCCAACCCTCCCCATTTACCTGGGCTTGGGACCGGCACCAAGTTGAGGCTGGCTTGCCACCCTCAGTGGCTGGGTTTTAGTTCATCTTGAATACTATTCCCATTATTTAGAAATTTTTCTATTTTTTTTTTTCAATGTTACTAACACTGAACACCCAATCCTGTTCCACACTTCCAGTACACTGAGATCTTCTTGAAAGGACATAGCATACTAAAAGAAGTTGAAGAAGTCGGACTTGTTTGTTTTCATCTGTCCACCTGACAAAGAAACAGTACAGGTGAATCTTTGTCAAGGAACACTGCATACTAAAATAAGTCTGGCTTCTTTTTTCTTAGTCCATCTTGAATACTATTCCCATTATTTAGAATTTTTTTTCTTTTTTTAATGTTCCTAACACTAAACACCCACCCCTGTTCCACACTTTCAGCACTCTGGAATCTTCTTGAGGAGACCTAGCATACTAAAAGTCGAAGTCAGACTAGTTTGTTTTGCATTTGTCCACCTGACAAGGAAAGAGTACTAGTGAATCTTCGTCAAGGAACACTGCATACAAGAACAAGTATGGCTTCTTCTCTATGCTTAGTCCATTTTGAAAAATTATTCCCATTACTAAGATATTTTTCTATTTCTATTCAATGTTTACAACAATAAATACGCCTGTTTCTCGATTCCAATACACTGGAATCTTCTTGAGGAAGCATAGCATACTAGAAGTAGCCAGACTTGTTTATTCTGCATTTGTCCACCTGACAAAGAATCAGTACGAGTGAATCTTTGTTAAGGAACACTGCATACTATAACAAGTATGGCTTCTTTCTGCTTAGTCTATTTTGAAGATTATTCCCATTACTAAGACATTTTTTCATTTTTTTAATGTTCACAACAATAAATACTCCTGTTTCTCGACTCCAATAAACTGGAATTTTCTTGAGGGGGCATAGCATACTAGAAGTAGCCAGACTTGTTTATTCTGCATTTGTCCACCTGACAAAGGAACAGTACAAGTGAATCTTTGTCAAGGAACACTGCAAACTAGAACAGGTAAGGCTTCTTATTTCTCCTTAGTGCACCTTGAATACTAATCGCATTATTTAGATTTTTTTTTTTCAATGTTCCCAACACTTAACACTCAATCCTGTTCCACACTTCTAGTACACTGAAATTTTCTTGAGGGGGCATAGCATACTAGAAGTAGCCAGACTTGTTTATTCTGCATTTGTCCACCTGACAAAGAAGCAGTACAGGTGAATCTTTGTCAAGAAACACTGCATACTAGAACAAGTAGGGCTTATTCTCTCGGCTTAGTCCATTTTGAAGATTATTCATATTACTAAGATATTTTTCTATTTCTTTCAATGTTCACAACAAGAAATACTCCTGTTTCTCCATTCCAATAAACTGGTATCTTCTTGAGGGGGTATAGCATACTAGAAGTAGCCAAATTTGTTTATTCTTGCATTTGTCCACCTGACAAAGAAATAGTACAAGTGAATCTTTGTCAAGGAACACTGCATACTAGAACAAGTATGGCTTTTTTCTGCTTAGTCTATTTTGAAGATTATTCCCATTGCTAAGATATTTTTTCATTTTTTTAATGTTCACAACAATAAATACTCCTGTTTCTCGACTCTAATAAACTGGAATTTTCTTGAGGGGGCATAGCATACTAGAAGTAACCAAAGTTGTTTATTCTGCATTTGTCCACCTGACAAAGAAACAGTACAAGTGAATCTTTGTCAAGGAACACTACACTTTTTTCTTTTTAGTCCATTTTGAAGATTATTCCCATTACAAAGACATTTTTCTTATTTTTCTTTTTTTTTTGTTCACAACAATAAATACTCCTGTTTCTCTATCCCAAAACACTAGAATCTTCTTGAGGGGGTATAGCATACTAGAAGTAGCCAGACTTGTTTATTCTGCATTTGTCCACCTGAAAAAGAAACAGTACAAGTGAATCTTTGTCAAGGAACACTGCATACTATAAGTATGGCTTCTTTCTGCTTAGTCCATTTTGAAGATTATTCCTATTACTAAGACATTTTTCTTATATTTTTTTCACAACAATAAATACTCCTGTTACTCGATTCCAATACACTGAAATCTTCTTGAGGGGGCATAGCATACTAGAAGTAGCCAAACTTGTTTATTCTGCATTTGTCCACCTGATAAAGAAACAGTACAAGTGAATCTTTGTCAAGGAACACTGCACACTATAACAAGTATGGCTTCTTTCTGCTTAGTCCATTTTGAAGATTATTCCAATTACTAAGCCATTATTATTTTTTTTTCTGTTCACAACAAGAAATACTCCTGTTTCTCCATTCCAATAAACTGCTATCTTCTAGAGGGGGCATAGCATACTAGAAGTAGCCAGACTTGTTTATTCTTGCATTTGTCCACCTGACAAAGAAACAGTACAAGTGAATCTTTGTCAAGGAACACTGCACACTATAACAAGTATGGCTTTTTTCTGCTTAGTCTATTTTGAAGATTATTCCCATTACTAAGACATTTTTCTATTTTTTTAATGTTCACAACAATAAATACTCCTGTTTCTCGACTCCAATAAACTGGAATTTTCTTGAGGGGGCATAGCATACTAGAAGTAGCCAGACTTGTTTATTCTGCATTTGTCCACCTGACAAAGGAACAGTACAAGTGAATCTTTGTCAAGGAACACTGCAAACTAGAACAGGTAAGGCTTCTTATTTCTCCTTAGTGCACCTTGAATACTAATCGCATTATTTAGATTTTTTTTTTTTCAATGTTCCCAACACTTAACACTCAATCCTGTTCCACACTTCTAGTACACTGAAATTTTCTTGAGGGGGCATAGCATACTAGAAGTAGCCAGACTTGTTTATTCTGCATTTGTCCACCTGACAAAGAAGCAGTACAGGTGAATCTTTGTCAAGGAACACTGCACACTATAACAAGTATGGCTTCTTTCTGCTTAGTCCATTTTGATGATTATTCCAATTACTAAGCCATTTTTCTTTTTCTTTTTTTTTTGTTCACAACAATAAATACTCCTGTTTCTCGATTCCAATACCCTGGAATCTTCTTGAGGGGGTATAGCATACTAGAAGTAGCCAAACTTGTTTATTCTGCATTTGTCCACCTGATAAAGAAACAGTACAAGTGAATCTTTGTCAAGGAACACTGCACACTATAACAAGTATGGCTTCTTTCTGCTTAGTCCATTTTGATGATTATTCCAATTACTAAGCCATTTTTCTTTTTCTTTTTTTTTTGTTCACAACAATAAATACTCCTGTTTCTCGATTCCAATACCCTGGAATCTTCTTGAGGGGGTATAGCATACTAGAAGTAGCCAGACTTGTTTATTCTGCATTTGTCCACCTGATAAAGAAACAGTACAAGTGAATCTTTGTCAAGGAACACTGCACACTATAACAAGTATGGCTTCTTTCTGCTTAGTCCATTTTGAAGATTATTCCCATTATTAAGATATTTTTCTATTTTTTCCAATTTTCACAACAATAAATACTCCTGTTTCTCGATTCCAATACCCTGGAATCTTCTTGAGGGGGCATAGCATACTAGAAGTAGCAAGACATGTTTATTCTGCACCTGTTCACCTGACAAAGAAACAGTACAAGTGAATCTTTGTCAAGGAACGCTGCATACTAGAAAAGGTAAGGCTTCTTATTTCTTCTTAGTTCATCTTGAATACTAATCGCATTATTTAGAATTTTTTTAATGTTCCCAATGCTTAACACTCAATCCTGTTCCACACTTCCAGCACACTGGAATCTTCTTGAGGGGCCACAGCATACTAGAAGAAGTCAGACTTGTTTGTTTTGCATTTGTTCACCTGACAAAGAAACAGTACAGGTGAATCTTTGTCAAGGAACACTGCATACTATAACAAGTATGGCTTCTTTTCTTTTCTGAGTCCATCCTTCAGATTAATCTCTTTGCGTTTGGAAGGCTGGAATCTACTTGGCATTCACTATCAGCCTCTCAGTAACTCAAATAAAAAATTATTCCCTCACAAAATTAATTACAACAAATATTTCCCTTAAAACTCAACTGAAATTTATTCAAAAAAAGATATATATATATATATATATATATATATATATATATACATATGAATATATATATATATATATATATATATATATATATATATATACACATGTGTGTATATATATATATATATATGTATATATATATATATATATATATATATATATATATATATATATATATATATATACATATATATAGTGCTTATTTTCATGTTTTGTTTAATTTTCTAATTTTTATATTTTATATTTTTTATTGTTTTTTTTTTTAATTTTTTTGGGTTATTTTAAATTTTCATATTTTTTTTTTAAACGAAAAAGGAACACTTAGTTTCCAACTTAATAGTCGTATTCTAGGCAAGTCCACTTATGCTTCGGTTCTTCCTTTATAAATGGGCAAAGCTTCCTACCTATACTCTTGCAGATAAAGCGTATTAATTCTACGTATTTTCTTCCATTTTTCATCTCTTCTTCCCTTTTTCTGTACAATTCCCCATAATATTCCCTGTCTTCATCTTTAGCGAAAACAAATTCTTCCCTCTTCCATATTCCAACCTGTCTTGTCAGCTGTACATGTCCTAGGCATGGGATATGATTATTGTTGCCAACAAAGTCCATAATATGGGGGTCTTCATTCCAGGTTATGCAAGGGGGAATGCCAAGCACAGAGCCTAGGTGACCAACCACAAGCATTGTTCCCTCTTTGACCGTCGCCTCATGGTCTGCTAAACAGTATTCAAAAGTTTTTTTTACATTTGCATAAAAGGCTCTCATTTCAGAAATCGAAACTTTCTTTTTTGTTATCATGGGTTTATAGTCCTTGTTTATGACAAAGCCTGCCTCGGTTAGTTCTGAATAGGCAAGGTGAGGCCCACGGTCGCCATATTCTGCCAGACCAAGTTCAATCTTCAGTTCTACATTACAGCCTGCACCTTCAGCAATCAACCTTGCAGTATCGAGACATCGGTACGATGGGGAAACGTATATCGAAGTAATATTTACGTGTGCTTCCTTCATTTTTAATCCCATATTAAAAGCATTCCGTTGACCTCGTAATGTAAGTGGTGAGTCACCGAAGTAATGATATATGCTCTTGCGCTTAGGAAGATATTCAGGGAAGAGGTCTTGCTCTTGGCTTGGTTTGAAGTACACCCCATTTTTAAAGCAATATCTTCGCCATGATGGTAACGTAGCGTCCAGCCTTTCGCTGTGACGGGTTACAATGGCTGTTATATCGCGATGTAAGGAGATCACTTCTGGAGAGTCTTCTTGCACACTAATTGTTTTAGGCACAGGTATATATTCTAAGGTATTTTTAGACGATATTGTGTCTCCATGTAAGGAGATCACTTCTGGGGTGTCTTCTTGCACAGTAATCGTTTGAGGCACAGGTATATATTCCAAGGTATCTTTGGACCCTGACAGTATGTCTCCCAAGGCCTTAACAACGTCTTCCACAGAAGTGCATTTATCATTAAGGCATTCATTTGCCAGTTCGTCTAATTTCATTTGAAACTGAACCAATAATCCTTTGTAGTGCGATGCAGTTTTCTTGAAGAGGTGCCCTAGGTCATAGATATCAGTCATTTTGTCTTTCACCATCAAATCAGACGATGAATTGAGAAGTATCCTCTTAAAGAGGCAGTTTGTTTCTAGAGTATCTTTAACATGGGCCATATTCGTTATTACAGGGATGTCTTTGTAAATGAAAATATTTTCTTCCCTGATTCCGCCATGGCAAATTTTCCTGGTATGTAAATTTTTAACTATGCTCGCTATTTTGTATAAGAGAGGCAGGCACTTCTCAGCGTTTTCCTCACACTCCAACCACTCCTTGTATGGCCTATCCCCGGTGGTCATGATTATTCCGTAGGGCTTGTGAGGGCAGACTCCCAAAACTTTAGATATTCCGAGGACGTCTTCCGCCTTCATGAGCGCTTGAACCTCATTTGTTAAGAGCCACCACCCAAAGTTATTCGTCGGAAATATTTTGATAACTGTTGGTTCTTCGATGTCGGCGAAATTCTGTTTGAAACACTGAATGAATTCATCTTTGTTAACTAGTTCCTTCTCTCTAAAAGGGAAACGTCTTAAAGACACCAAGGGGACCTGCGGAAGCCCGTCAGGAATACAATTGTATTCGTTGTAATCATCTTTACAGCCTTGCAATGTTGGATCCTCACTACCCTCTTCAACTCCTCCCAAAACATTGTGTATTTGGTTCCCCAGTTCTTCTTTAATTCGTTCTTCATACTCTATAATTTCAGTTCCTATTTCTGACTCAGATGCTCTTCTATCCTTCACAAATTCTTGCTCTAACCTTTCTATTTCAGACATTGTGTTTTCTATGGTTTCCAATTTTTTTTCCGATTCTGCTTCATTATATTCCGGATCAAAACAATTTTCGGCCCTCGCCTCAACTCTGTGTTTTCTATCCTTATCTAAGAATGATTCTCGGAGCCTGCTCAGCATGCTATCCATCTCCCGGTTCTGTTCATTCATCATCTCATCCCGAGCAAGCATATTTCGCCGCAGGATTTGGTTTTCTTTCTTCAACCCCTGAATCTTCTTCTCGTATTCAATTCTCTGGTGGTGTATTTTTTTCTCGTGGAATTGCCTAATTATTGATCCAGTCTCCTCTTCATTCTTTTGAGAGAACGCTACATTTTTGCTTGGTT
>NC_090728.1:169277943-169347943 GCF_036898095.1 Palaemon carinicauda
TTATTCTTAGTGTAATTTGTCTCAATTTGTGTTGAAACAAAATTATGCAGCGTGCATCCGAAAACAAGCTCCTGTCGTTGACTTCGGCGAGTGTTGTTATTAAATTTAGATTTACCTTCACGATACTTTATAATATATCTATTTATTTAACATTATTTATTGAAAAAAACTTATATCTAAGGGAGAAATTTAGATTAGTAAATAAGTTTTGATTAACATTACCTGGTAATCATCTGAAGACAATGATGGTATTCGGACAAAAATACTTCTGACCAATCAGCCATTAGGAAATTTTCCGAGCTAAAAGGGCACCCCTGAGAGATGGTGCAAATATGGCTCGCTAAAAAAAAATTCCCTATAGGTATCAGTTGTCTAGGTACGAATTATCCGAGTATGAGTTTTCCTTAAACAGTGTGTGTGTGTGTGTGTGTGTGTGTGTGTATATATATATATATATATATATATATATATATATATATATATATATATATATATATATATATATATATATATAAATGTAAACATATATTACTGGCCAAGCTACAACCCTAGTTGGAAAAGCAGGATGCTATATGCCCAGAGGCTCCAACAGGGAAAATAGCCCAGTGAGAAAACGAAATAAGGAAAAAGAAAATATCTTAAGAAAGGTAACATTAAAAAAATTATCTCCTATATAAAATACTTTAACAAAACAAGAGGAAGAAATATAAGATACAATAGTGTGCCCGATTGTATCCTCAAAGCAAGAGAACGCTACCCCTAGACAGTGGAAGACCATGGCACTACCCAAGACTAGAGGAACAATGGTTTGATTTTGTAGTGTCCTTCTCTTAGAAGAGCTGCTTACCATAGCTAAAGTTTCTTCTACCCTTACCAAGAGGAAAGTGGCCACTGAATAATTACAGTGCAGTAGTTAACCCCTTAGGTGAAAAAGAATTGTTTGGTAATCTCAGTGTTGTAAGGTGTATAGGACAGAGGAGAATATGTAAAGAATAGGCCAGAATATTCGGTTCATGGGTAGGCAAATGGAAAAATTATCCGTAACCAGAGAGAAGGATCTAACATAATACTGGCTGGCCAGTCAATGAACCCAATAACTCTTTAGCTGTGGCATCTCAATGGGTGTCTGGTGTCCTGGCCAACCTACTACCTACCTATATATATATATATATATATATATATATATATATATATATATATATATATATATATATATATATATATATATATACACACACGCAAGATGGAAGAATTGTTCGGTAATTCAGTGTTGTCAGATGTATGAGGAAAGAGGAGACTGTGACTGAATAGGCTAGACTATTCGGTGTATGTGTAAGCAAAGCAAAAATGAGCCGTAACCAGTGAGAGGGATCCAATGTAGTACTGTCTGGTCAGTCAAAGGGACCAATAACTCTATAGAAAGTAGTAAGTAGCAGGTTGGTTGGGGAACCAGCCACCTGATGAGATACTACCCCTAGAGAGTTATTGGGTCCTTTAACTAGCCAGACCAGTAGTACATTGGAACCTTCTCTCTGGTTACGGCATTTCCCTTTCCCCACACAAAAACCGAATATTCTGGCCTATTCTGTACATATTTTCCTCAGTCTGAGATTACAAAATAATAATTCTTCGCTTAAGGGGTATATATATATATATATATATATATATATATATATATATATATATATATATATATATAATTTATATATACATATATATACACATATATGTATCAACCACTGCACTGTAATAGGCTACTTTCATCTTAGTAAAGGTAGGAGAAACTCTCTAGCTATGGTACGCAGCTTTCTAGGAGAGGGACACTCCAAAATCAAGCTATTCTTCTCTAGTCTTGGGTAGTGCCATAGCCTCTGTACAAAGGCCTTCCATTGTCTTCAGGGTAGAGTTCTCTTGTTTGAGGGTACACTCTGGCACACTATCCTATCTTATTTTTCTTCCTCTTCTTTTTTCTTAAAGTTTTTATAATCCATATATGAAAGGTTGACTTTTCTTTGGGCTTACAGCATCCAGCCTTTCCAACTAGAGTTGTATTTCAGCAAGTAATAATAATAATAATAATAATAATAATAATAATAATAACAATAATAATAATAATAGCTGTAGTATCTCAACGGGTGGGTGGTGTCTTGGCCAACCTACTACCCTCAAATAACTTACGAGACTGACAGTATATTCATATGATTAGCGTCCAAGAACCCTTTCCATCCAAGCTAGGACAAAGCTTTAAAAAAACAAAAGGTAGACCTATAGGTCCCCAAAACCCCCAATTAATAGCTCACAAGGATGGTGAGGTAGCAGACACTACAAGAAATTAACGAGCTTGAGCGGGACTCTAACCAAATTCCGGCAGATGGCCAAGCAAGGACGTTTCCAATAGGCTACCACAACTTGTATACAAGTACAACAACAGCAACAACAAATGCAACCGTTTCTCGTCCACTGCAGGACAAAGGCCCCAGACATATCCTTATTCGTGTCTGGGACTTGGCTTTCATGAACACGCTGGCCAACTGCGGTATAGTGATGGTTGGGAAACTTTAGTGTGATCACTCACAACATACCAACCTAGTACGGGTGACCCTGAATAGTACAGCTTTGCTGATCTTCGCGATACACAAACCCTTTCACCACGTTAAAGTATCCCCACTCAAAAGGGGATGTATATAAATATATGTATACACAATATATATATACACACACACACACACACACACACACATATATATATATATATATATATATATATATATATATATATATATATTAGTTTTGATATATTAGAACATGAATTACTTGCTTACAGTATCCATAAAAACAAACGCCAAACCATTCGGATGGTCTAGATCTAGACCAACCACAACTTACATAGAAAAAGTTCTCATATATACGTTCACAACAAATTAGTATGCAAGAGAACAATGAATGCAAAGAAAAGGCAACAATAAATGACACACACCAACGCCTTGCAAATAACATGCAATCCCAACCTCTCCACATCCCCGGTTGATCACTACCAGTTGAGTGACAGTTATGTACTGCGAGGCAGAAACAGTTGCAACAGTATTTTCATAGTACAGTTTTGTTGACAGTTTATAAGAGGATTACTGACGTTTGATTTTACTCAATTCACAGGGGATTCGCACACTCTATATGTGGCCAACGGGTTGAAAGAGGAATAAATATTTGATGGGTCACGATTTTGTTTCGAAGCCATGGACAAAACAAAGGAATTCACATTGAAGAAAATGAGAATACATAAAGTAATTATATCTAAATTCCTATCATATGCAATAAAAATTATAAATATATATCTTTTTCTAAATCGCAGTAAAATAAAAGTTTAAATGTTATTATAAAGGCATTAAATGTTACGAAAATTTGTATGTGTTGTGATAATTTTTTTTAAAACCCTGGTCTCAAAAACGGCTGGAAACTTCAAATATTATTACAAGATGAAGCTTTGAAATGAGCGCTTTGAAGCAAAAATTCGGACGTGAGACTAAATCTTAGCTCATATCAACTTCTGACACGCCTGCAATTTTTACCCTATTTTTCCTTGTCAGCCAAACATTCACACAGTATAAGAAATGTTTATAAATTCACGAAGACAAATCCTGCAGACAAATACTAAGATTCATTACTATAAGTAAGATTCTCGCATAGATTATTAAAAACAAAAACTTGCCTCTATGGTCTTCCACTGTCTTGGGGTAGAGTTCTCTTACTTGAAGGTACACTCGGGTCTCGGGCACCCTATTCTAACTTCTAACTTCTCTTTCCCTTGTTTCTTCGAAGTTTTTATAGTTTATATAAGATAGGTCTATTTTAATATTGTTACCGTTTTTAAAATAATTTTTCAACTGTTCAGTACTTTTCTTGAAGTTAGCTTACTTCCTTTTCTCGTTGGGCTGTTTTTCCTTATTGGAGCCCTTGGGCTTATGGCATCCTGCTTTTCCAACTATGGTTGTAGCTTGGCTTGTAACAACAACAACAACAACAACAATAATAATAATAATAATAATAATAATAATAATACTAGAGCCATTCACGCCAACGCCACTCACTTACGCATTAACCAAAACGATGATGAATCCATGAAACCGAGAACTTCATAACACATCCAGTTCTACATATAATGCTTTGGAAGAACACTCACGAGACAACCTCATAGAGTTACAGAACCTTCTCCGACAATCAGCCGAGAGTTGGCAAACATCAGCTGACCGTTACCAGGTTATATAGTCAGCGAGTCGAGCTGGATTTTGTTTAATTGTTTGGTTATGAAAATATTAATGTTGGAGCCCCTGGGCTTATAGTATCCTGCTTTTCCAACTAGGGTGGTAGCTTAGTTAGTAATAATAATAATAATAATAATAATAATAATAATAATAATAATAATAATAATAATAATAATAATAATAATAATAAATAACAAAATCTTGAAACGGCTAAAGAACAAGCAAGTCTAACGTTGACGTCACCAATTCACCTTTATCACTAATCGAAATTCCATTTCCTTTCCATAAAACTATTTTAGGATTTTCGTATCGAACGAATAACTTTCAGAATATTTATGTAACATATGATCTGTCATCTATGTGTTTCGTGGTTCAACTTTCCCTTATTTTATAAATATATCAATTACAAAAGAAAATAGATGAGAAAAGATTTAATGAATAAAATTTCAAAACCACGGAACACTATACTTGCTATCAATGAAGGAAATATAATTTTTATTAAGAAAATTATATCATTTTTGGCATAATTTTCACAAATCCTCTTATGTGAAAAGCATGATTATTTGTAAATGTCGATATGGGACATTAATGAGATCTTTAACATTGGTGAAAAAAAAGCTAAAAATCATCATAATCATTACACTATTACTACTACTACTACTACTACTACTACTACTACTACTACTACTACTAATAATAATAATAATAATAATAATAAAAATAAACATATTAATTACTACTACTACTACTACTACTACTACTAATAATAATAATAATTATAATAATAATTAATTAATTCAAAGGTTTTTCAACAGCAGACAAAAATTCATACTTGAAACTTATTGTACAAAATCAGAGTTCCATCCCCATTTAACTTTCCGAAGAAAATTTTTTGGCCGTTACTCTTTTAAACACCTCGGATCTAGTTCGTGTGTGTGTGTGTGTGTGTGTGTGTGTGTGAATTTAGCATCACATTAGTTGCAAACCATTTTATGCAAATCCTATCTTGGAATACATTATACATACAAGTACATTAAAGACAATATTACTTAAGAAGAACAATACGTTATCTATTCTGGGAATGCTTTGAAAACTAATGTACTGTATAGGCCTACCCTCTTTAATTATATCCTAATATAAACTATAAAATCTTTTTTAAAAAAAGGAAGATAAATAAGATAGAATAGTGTAACCAAGTGTACTCTCAAGCAAGAACTCTAATCCAAGACAGTGGGAGACCATGGTACAAAGGCTATGTCACTACCCAAGACTAGAGAACAATAGTTTGATTTTGGAGCGTCCTTCTCCTAGAAGGGCTGCTTACCATAGCTAGAGTCTCATCTACCCTTACCAAGAAGAAAGTGGCCACATAGTGGCACTGACCAATTACATTGCAGTCGTTAACCACTTGAGAAGAAGAATTGTTTGGTAATCTCAGTGTTGTCAGGTGTATGAAGACACAGGAGAATAAGTAAAGAATAGGCCAGCCTATTCAGTGAATATGTAGGCAATGGGAAAATGAGCCGTAACCAGAGAGAAGGATCCAATGTAGCACTGTCTGGCCAGTCAAAGGACCCCATAACTCTCCAGCAGTAGTATCTCAATGGCTGGCTGGTGCCCTGGGAAACCTACTTCCTACAGAAAACAGCACTGTATTTCTGTCTTTTATCTTTTGGATTTTATTGGACTTACTTTCTCCTAATCACGTTCACGTACCACTACTACACAATTATAGATTGACGACAGCAAACCCTTTAGTAAAAATACCCATAATAGTCGAGACTATCACAACAGAACCCTATTGCAATAGAAGCAATTTGGGTAATAGTATGATATCTATATTTCTTGCCAAATTCCTTAAATATTTTCAACACGTTTAATGTTTATGCATTTCTGACCCTTAATATTGGGCCAAACCACTCGTGTTTGTCTACTCTTTGTCACTATGTATGATAATTCTTGGATTTGAGACACGAATCGAAAGATCTCCAATTAAAGGTTTTAGGAGACAGTTATAATTTGCCTTTTCTCCCTATTCTTAAGATTTTTTCTTCTCATCTGTAAAATTTTCACGTTCTGTCAATAGAGATCCACCAGGGCTATAGCAGTTACCTCTGAACACCAATAAGAATTTCTATTAAATCTCTTTCCACATAAAGCTCCAAAAGGTGGCAGCATATAGTTTTAGACCTCATTGTGCAGTTATATGGCCATATGGGTGCAGCAAGTTCTTGAACCAAGAAGTTTACTTATTCATCAATTCAAGCAAGAATAGTAATGATACTTGCTGTACCTTTGGTCCCTTCCATGCAGCAGAAGACATCAAAGTCAAAGTCAAAGTAAAAAACCTTTATTCCATTATAAAATGGTTATTCTGTTACATAACAATATAAATTATTTACATAAAATTCACAATAATTGGATTGTAAAAATTTAGGATATATATACATTCAAGTAAAATTTAAAAAATATTGCTTAAGTTTCTTTTTGAATAAATCAGAACTAACATTTATAATTTTCTTATTTCCAGAGGTAGTTTATTCCAGCAAGCTGGGCCCCTTATTGCCATTGAGCGTGAACCCAAATCAGTTCGATAGCTGTCTACATATAGATTTTCATTCTGTCTAGTTAATGCATTCCTACAATTACCAACTGTAGGAAGTGTGTATAGCCAGTAGGGATATTCTTTTCTCAAACTTTTAAAAACAAAAACACAAACATCGTACATACACTTTTCTTTTAATTTTATCCACTTTAATTGCTGGAGGGTTGAGGTGATGTGATCGTGTTTTTTCACCCCAATAACGGCTACTCTACCTGCAAAGTTTTGGCTTTTTTGAGCTTTTTCCATGTGCATATCATTAGTTGACCCCCATATCTTAATACAGTAGTTTATTACACTCAAGACCAGACTTTCCACAATAAAAGCTCGAGTAGTATCATCAAAGTAATCTTTTACTCTACTTAAATACATTAGAATGCCACTAACTTTTCTACTCAGCTCGTCAATGTGAGTACTGAATGTCATGTACCTGTCCATGTGTAGACCTAGATTTTTCACATGTTGACTTATCTTTACTTCATCACCATCGCATTTTATTATAATGTCATTTGGAATTTTGCTAATATACTGTGAGCTACCCACAAACATGCACTGTGTTTTAGTGGCATTTAATAATAGCCCTTTTCTTAGAAAATATTTCTTAATTTTGAGCAATATTAGTTCAGCCCTTTTTATCAAGCCATCTAAATTTTCTATTTGTTCAGCCAAAAGAACTTGGGTGTCATCAGCGTATTGAATTAGCAAGCAGTTTTCTATGTATTTAATCATGTCATTAACGTAGACTAAAAACAGAATTGGACCTAGGACAGATCCCTGTGGGACTCCAAATTCAACCTTTTCAATGCAAGAATTTACGTCTCCTAATCTAACTACCTGACTTCTATCCTTCAAGTAATCCTGAAACCAGAACGTATCAATGTAATGTTCCTTAAGAGATTTACACAATTCATCATGGTTGACACTATCAAATGACTTTGATAGGTCACATAAAATTAATATGGAAACTTTTTTTTTATCAATATTTTTATAAATTTCATCTGTTAATTTCATCAAAGCTGTTTCTGTTGATAAACCTTTACGGAATCCATGCTGAGTGTTAGAAATCAAATCATTTTTTTCTAGATGTTCCATTAACTGATTACATACAATCTTTTCTATTACTTTCGATATTACGGGAAGGATAGAAACAGGTCTATGGTTTACGATATTGTCAACAGTGCGAGCCTTGTGTGTAGTAAGATGAAGTCACGACTGCTTATATAAAAAAACATGAAATAGTCTAGAAAAAATCATCTGTGTACCCAACCCAGCTTCGAAAAGTCCATGGATGGCCAAATAATCTCAGCAGCTCGTTACATGACCTGGAAACCTTCTGGAAGCAATCCCACACATGCTGACTTCACCGAGACGATATCAACGCTTTCTTATACTGTACTTCTCTGGTCATTCAATCAAGGGAATCGCCATCTTGTTTGAGCACCCCAGTCATCATGACAAGATAGCCATAAGTAGTATTCACATGTCATGAAAAGGACAAAAATTAATTCCTATTAGTAGCCTTTACCCCTGGCTAACCAAGAAAAGTTCCACTAAATCATTAAGAAAATAAGCTCCTAAATAAGAAAAGTGGCACCAGTTAGCCTAATATCCTGTTCAACTATCTTTCTGCAAATAAAGGAGAAAAACAAACACAGTACCGTATAGTCGTAAGACCTAAATAGCCGAAGTTAGGTTTGCGAAAAAGCGTAGTCTAATAATGTCTAGTCTATGTCGACACCAGCAAATATAGACAGGGGCAGTGGGAATATGTAAAAATTACTATGCAATATAGCTTTCTATACTGTACTCAATACGACTTAAATTCAAAGAGATAAGAACTATCATTCAGGTGTTTATCAAAATAAAAAAAATACAATTTTCCACAGCAAAACTATAGGCTACTAAAATCCCCATGTACAAGAATTTTACCAAACCACACTGTTATATAATTAAAAATAATCTATCACTAGTGTTAATATTATGAATGTACTCTATGTGCATAGCATATGCATTAATAATGAATCCTGTGTACAGTACAGTACATAGAGAGTACATGTACATACTTTATTGTATGCAAAATCTTTTCATTACACAACGTATTTATGCAAGTTTGACCTAATGCACATTTTCTGTCTGGTTATATTATACTGTATCCATTTTCTATATCGCCAATACAGTACCTCTTAAGTAACTTCTTTGTCTACTTCTCTTCCCACTTCTATGTGGGGTCAATGTTTCTGGTCAGCTTTCTCCATCTACCTCTGTCCCACACCTCATCACCGGTTAATCCCTTTGATCGAAGGCCATCCTTGATACAGTTCACCCACCTTCGCTTTGGTCTCCCTCTCCTTCTCGTTCCCTGTATAACCATTTCCATCACTCTCCTCCCAATATACTGTTCATCTCTTCTCATGACATGACCATACCACCTCAATCTACTTTCTTGGATCTTATCTGATAGTTTTCTAACTCCTGTGGTACCCCTAATTACCTCATTCCGTATCTTATCTCTTCTTGTCACCCCACACATCCATCTCAACATTCTCATCTCTGCCACATCCATCTTCTTCTCTTCTGTCTTCTTTATTGCCCACGTCTTCGCTCCATACATCATTGCCGGTCTCACAACTGTCCTGTGTACTTTTCCTTTCAACTTAACCCCTATTTTCCTGTCGCATAGTACTCCAACTATGAAATACTTGTGTACAGTATGGTTTACGATATTGTTAACAGTGTCTATGTATAGTAAACAAGAGGGTAGCATAGAATTACTAAAATAATTTTGGGTAATATGACAAATTTGGAAGTAATTTGTATTTTTCCTAAAGATACAAACCTGTAGTTATTTACTCGGGATATTACTAGACGACCCATTAGATTTTTAGCCAGGGTTAACCATCCACCTGCTAATTTGTGGGGCTGGAGGAGGTAGTAGCTACCCCGCTCACTCACACCTGGGTTGAGAACCCATTTTGCTTGGAGATAGGGCTTCAAGGGGGACTGTTGTTGGCAGGCCAATCTGTATAATTAGATACAGGTTTGTATCGTTAGGAAAAATACAAATTACTTCCAAATTTGTCATTTGTTTGTCACTAAATACAAACCAATGCCATTTATAGGTGATGACTTACCCTTTAGAAGGGTGGAAGTCCTTGCCCACTGGCTTTTTGGATTTGACCCAGGGTTTTTCCCTTTATGTGGTTTGCACATAATTGGTGGAAATATTACACCTCACTAAAACCATGCTATGCATGGTTCGAGGACTACACAAACTGTGTGCTTGGGATACTAGCAATGTGGCTGTCTAGGTAAGAGTTCTTCCGAGTCATAGGAATCTTCAGAGGTTACAAAGACATACTAAATACTATACCCCTCTCGTTGGGGTATGGGGACGCAACAGGTTACATAAGAGAACAATGGTTTACCTCTAGGAAGTTAAGGTCAGCTTTGCAGAGGACCCTGGGTGCTGATTTCCCAAGGGGGGGGAGATGAAGAAAAGGAGCCAGTCATTCCTAATCATTCATTCAGACTAATCCCAGGTAAACTTTGCCCTCAACCCTCTGCTACTTGTCCATCAAGGAACTTGGTGTTAAACCAGTTGTGCAGCCACCACAGGACCAATGGGAAACGTTTCCATGTTCTTGTGGGTTACGTCTTGCAGGTACAATAGTGGGCGGTGAAGGTCGTCTGATGCTTCCACAAGCCCACTTGTAGTACATGCACCACAGAGTAGTTTCGTTTGAACGCCAGGGAAGTTGTAATGTCCTGGACGTCATGAGCTCTGGGTCGACGTGTCGGAGGAGGATTGGGATTAAGTGCGAGGTCAATGACCTTGCGAATCTAAGCAGAGATGGAGTTCCTTGTGACCCTCCCCTTGACGTTCCCTGTGTTGACGGAGTGCTGGCACTTGGGCGCGAGATGCAGATGTCCTTTTGAGGTAATACATCAAACTCCTTACTGGGCATAGTAACAGTTCATCTCGGCCATCGGTTACAGAATGGAGATTCTTTATCCAGAAGGAATCAAATCTAGGATCTGCTACCCTTGGATTTTGAGCCTTTGCAATAAACTCAAGGACAAAGCTGAGGATTACCTCTACCAATCCCTTTGAATGGGCGATGTCATACGAGAGACCATGAAGTTCACCAACTCTTTTGGCCGAAGACAAAGCAAGTAGGAAAAACGTCTTCAGACTGAGGTGGCAATCTGTTGCCTGGCGTAATGGTTTGTAATGAGGACCCTTCAGAGACTGAAGGACCTGAACCACTTTCCAAGAAGGAGGTCTCACCTCTGACAGGGGACAGGTAAGTTCATAACTTCGTATGAGGAAAGAAAGTTCCAGCGAGGAGGAAATATCTACTCCTTTCAGCTTATAGGCGAGACTCAAGGCTGAGCGGTAACCTTTTACTGCCAAAACCGAGAGGAGCATTTCCTCCCGTAGATGCACAAGGAACTCTGCTATTGCTGGGGGAGAGATTCCCCTTCCACAACATCAACCACAGAAAACAGTCCACATAGCCTGGTAGACTAATACTGATGACTGTCGTAGATGTCCAGCCATCCATTTCACAACTTGTTGCGAAAATCTTCTCTGAGAGAGGAGGTGCTAGATAGTTTCCAGGCGCTACAGCTTTGTGGAAGATGTTCCCATGTGACTGTTTCCGTAGATTGTATCATGGAGGGAGTTGTCTTGGGAGCTCTGTTAGGAGCTGCAGAAAGTCTGGGAACCATTCTGCGTGATGCCATAGCGAAGCTATTTGCGTCATTGGGAGATTGACAGATATTCTGGTATTGTTGAGTACTGTACTCTTCTCATTAGACAGAACGGGAGAAAGGCGAGAATGTTGTTCCACCATTGTTGGAAAGCATCTAGCCAGAGAGCCAGGGGATACAGGACTGGGGAACAGTAAAGAAGGAGCCTCAAATTCAGGGTATGTCGTGAACAGAAAAACAGTCGGGGAACCCCACAATGTCAAGACTTTGTTGGCTACTAGATGATTCAAAGACCACTCAGAGCCCACTATCTGAGTCGCTCTGCTCAAGTTGTCTGCGAGCATATTCCTTTTGCTCAGAATGAAGCATGCTGATAGGCTCACTGGGTTATCTTCTGCCCATCTCAGTATCTCTACTGCCAGATAGGATAAGGCTGCGAAAAGTTACCGCCTTGTTTGTTGTTGTAAGCCACTACCATGGTGTTGTTGCTCAACAACAACACTGAGTGACCCGCCAGGAACAGTTGGAACTGTTGAAGGGCCAAGAAGGCTGCCTTCATCTCTAGGAGATTTATCTGCTGGTACTCTTCGGACTCTAACCATAGGCCTGAGGCTGCGTGGTGCAGCATGTGGGCCCAGACTCTTCTTTTCATGCATTTGAAAAAAGCATCAACTACGGGGGGAGGACAAGAAGGTCGATATCCCTGGGCAGATTCTCGTCTGCCACACACCATCTGAGGTCCATCTGTTCTTCTGGTCCCATGGGAACTAGAATGGATTGATTCCAGTTGAACTTCAGCTGCAATTGGAGAGATCGGATCCTGAGGCTACCATTGGGAACCAGACGAACCAAGGATGGTAGATGCCAGATGAGACACAACCACCTCTGGGCCAGAAATTCTTCTCGTCTGAGGAATGGTCTTGCTACCTTCCTCAGCCTCACTACCCTGTCGTCTGATGGGAGGACTCTGTTTATCGGTGTCTATGATCATACCTAAGTATACTGAGAGGGAAGCAGTGACGACTTCTCAAGGTTTAGCATGATCCCCAGATCTTGGCAAAGCCTCAGAAGTTTGTCTTGGTGTTGAAAAAGGGTTACAGTACCACCAAAATGCATCTTCCTGTACACCAGCCAGGTCTGGGACTGAATATTGCTTTTCAGTCTGGGACTGAAAAGCAATACAATGCTAGTTTGTGGTTCAGGTGTGTTGCAAACATGTCTATTATTGTGAAAACCCACAATGTCAGAGACCCCTTGCCACTTGAGGGTTCAAAGACCATTCTGAGTCAACTATCATCCCTAGTTGACTAAAAATTGTCTGCTATTAAATTACTTTTCCCTAGGATGAAATGGGCCGAGAGTTGGACAGCATTCACCTGAGCCCAGTGTTACATCCCTATTGACAGAGGAGGCAAGGCATTGAGCCACTGTTTGTTGACGTATGACACTATGGTAGTGTTGTCGCTCATCAACACTACCGAGTGACCTTTAACGGTCTCTGTGAAATGGAGCAACACTAAGTACACCGCTCTTAGTTTCAGATAATTTATGTCGAACAACTTGTCTTCCTATGATCACATTTCTGAAAATTTTTCCTGTGAAAGATGGGTCTCTCATCCTTGGTGAGAGGCATCTGAAAACCATAGAAAGTCTAGAGGGAGAACCTGTAGAGATGTACCAGTTAAAAGGTTCTCCTTGATCCACCATGAGAGGTCTGACTTTATAAATCACAGGATCTTCTGTAATGTTGATGACAAGTCTGATGCCTGAGACCATTAGCTTTTCAAGCCCCACTGAATTGAACAGATGAATTCTCCCAAAGGGTACCAACTTTTCTAGAGAGGTGAGGTGTCCACAAAGTTTCAGCCAAAGAAGGGATTGAAGGAGGTCTTTTTCGAGCAAGAGGGCTGCGACTCCTCAGTCGCTGTACTCTGTAAATTGAAATATTTTAGCTAGGACCAAATTTATGCCCATGACCAAGTACCATAGATGACAGTCATATCTCGACTTCTCGTAATTTAACAGTATCTTCAAACAGCAGCAAAACTCAAGTGGCAGATAAGCCGAGACGTTGATTCCGACAGTAACCACTAGTCATCCAGGTAATGCAGGAATCTGATTCCCATGGCATGTGACCATGAGGAAACTAGAGTGAGCAGACGGGTAAAGACCTGAGAGAATGTCGACAGGCTGAAGCACAGGCCCTTGAACTGATAAATCCTTCCTCGGAATAAGAAATGCAAGTGCTTCCTTGATTCCAGGTGCACTGGGATCTGGAAATATACATCTTGAAAGTCTATGGTCAACAGAAAGTCACTTTCTGATTTCCTAAATTACTGTGACGGGAATTTCCATCTTGTACTAGGTTTGAAGGACAAACTGGTTCAAGCGGGAAAGGTCCATGACAGGTCTCCAACCTCCAGTCAGTTTCTCCACCAGGTTGCTGAGGAGACCTGGGGACCTGTCTTAAGACTTCTTCGATGGCATTCTTCTCCAGCAACTGGGTCACTTCTCTAACAGGAGGTCTTTCTGGGATCCCATCAAATACAATGATGGGATTGTTGGATTCTGTGTTAAAGGAGGGCGATAGCTCATGAACGGGACACGATACCCTACCCTGAACGGAGGACTTCTACCACCCAGGGATCTGCCCCAAAGAACGGCCACCTTGTCCAATGACGTTGAGGGCATCTTTCCCCAGGTGGTAAGTCTAAAGACTTGTTCTCGTGGGTTGAGGGATGACCTCTTACGTTGAAACTAAGGCGAGGGTTCTGGTTATCTTTTATAATGGTGAATATGGTCTAGTTCTGGAAGCAGATAATGTTGCGTAGCCTATTTAAGCGCTGATGGGTGAGGCACAGCTGGGTGAGGAGTTGAAAATTTTGATGCAGCTTTGTAAAAAAAGGCCTGGCTAGAAATCTTACACTTTTTCACTGTGGGAGCTACCTCTGCAGGTGGGAAAAGTTGGATGGTCAATCACAGAGTTTTAAAGAGCAAACACATCTCTACATGTCATGTGTAGAAACTTTGAGATTACAACGTCTCTTAAGAACACAGTTCCCCCAAATAAATTCTGTTTGGTGAAGGACAAAGTTCCAAGGATTTTGCTCCTGAATGTACGAGTTCCTCATATTGTTTACGAGTGTCATGATCTGAGAGATTTTCTGAAACAGCAAAATAAGATACTACTCCTGACCGAAGGAAGTAATCTGGAAGACCTACTCGATCTCAGTGAATTTTATGCATTTGAGATCTGTTTATTACATACTCCTTTAGTATCACTAGCTTGATTCGATAGGGGTACGTAAAACTTTTGATGAGAGATCTGGGTTTCTGGAAAGAAACCATCAATTACGCAGCATTTCTTGGTTACATGAGCAAGAGGATAATTTTCAAGACCACAAATATGTCTAATATGGCTCATAATTTTCTTGAAATGTGAGGCTTCTCCTATGCCCGAGGTCGAGACTTTTAAGGGAGCCATACTCGCCACCTCTATGAGTTCTGCATCATCCACCTGTTCTGGTGAATCTTCTATAACTATTAAAGAAGGAACAGGAAATCTGGACCTAGTCCTGGATTCTGATGGAATTGGTTCTTGTTTTGGAATTACCCTCGAACTCTTCACTCTTTCCAAATTATCCTTTTGTTCTCATCTAATCTCTGATGCGTGAGCAAGGGCTACGGTTACTGTAGATTTTTCTGAGGGGTTCGACACCTCTTTTAGACGTCCTGCCTGTCCGTTTAACTGTTGAACAAGGATGTATTATGATGGCGACATTACAAAACCTGGTTTGTTAAGGAAGCTAAAGCGATACCTGGAATAGAATCCTAGAACTAGAAGACAGTAAGGCCTAAGTCTTAGTCAAGGGTTTACTGGAAGGAACTGCCAAGACCAAGAAGGGTGATCTCTTGGGGAAAGTATTCACCATAGCCAATGTGGATGCTCCTCTATTCAGGCTGATAGCACAGGAGTGCAACCTGCCCCCTAAACCAGGCATATTGTAAGAAATACAGAGACTGTCTATCTCAGACGAACTGGACTCTTCTCAGAAGGACCACTTCTATCAGATGCTTCGGTGTCATCAGTACTGGTAATGATGACACTGGAGAGTAAACAAGCATACCAATATGCATCCACCTGTATGACAAATCACCCATTTATCAGAGGATTTGGTGGTTTGCAAAACCCATCGTGGAACAGTGCAAAGAGTTGTATGAACTGGGTATTATTGAACCCAGAATATCTCCTTGGTCTTCGCCCAGACAGTACTGTAGTTCCAATCCACAAGGACAACAGTACTGTATACGGTTGTGTGTAAACTATCATAAACTGAATAAGGTCACGGTCTTGGATAAGTTCCTGATGCCAAACATGGCAGATTCTGCAAGGAATCAAGTATTTCACAACTCTTGACCTTCTTCATAGATACTAACAGTTACTGTTAGCGTAAGACAGTAAAGAGTAAACTGTGTTCTCTACAGCTTTTGGACACTGGCAGTTCAGACATTTCTGTAGTGTTCCAGTAGAGTTTTCTACAGGAGTTTCTGAGGGCCAAGGTAATTATCTACATTGATGACATCTTGATCCTTGGGGCTTCTTTCGAAGAACACCAGAAACTGGTAGAACGAGTTTTAGCTACTCTCCAGAAGCATGGGCTCAAGTTAAAACTCACAAAGTGTTTTTAGGGTTCAGGCAGAGGTTAAATATCTTGGCCATCTGGCTGGATGTTCTGGTATGCGTATAGCTAGCTCTAAAGGTGGACCCTAATTCTTGCAATTGTGTCAAAGAGACCACTTGTGCTTCTGAAGAAGAGCTATCTCTTGAGGTTTGCCCTCAGCCTCACACTTCAGGCAGAGAGGGAAGAGCCGTCCGAGTCGATACTGTACTCAATCGCTTGATGTTGACTCTCGTCCTCGCATATGTGTGCCCCAGAGCCTCTTGCACTTCTAAAGAAGAGCTAGCTCATGAGGTTTACCCAAAGCCTCACACATAAGCTAGAGAGTGTGCACACTCATCTACAGAAGAGCCCTCATTGAGGTTGATACTGTACATTACTCAATTGTGTGTCATATAAAGCACACATGCACACCTCAGCAGCACACCCACACTCTTCCAAAGAGGAGCTCGCTTACAAAGTGGTTTCTCATTTCCAAACTGGCATACAAGTTTGATACTAATTTTCGCCAGTAAGCACCCTCCTTCAGCATAACCATTCTCCTGAAGAAGAATTCTTTCATGACGTAGATCCTAATTCTTGACGCGCACATCCCAAAAAGGGCTTTTCATTGTTAGAAAAATCACAAATCTTTTGATAATTTGTATTTTTCCGAATTACTGTACTATATACGAGCATGAACCTTTTACTATAGGAGAATGGATAACAGAAAAGCTGGAACACTGCAGTTGAAACTTATAAAGAGGTATAAAGAACCAACGGGTGGTTTGCCTATTGGCAGCTGGGAGGCCACCGCCCCTCTTTTAGCTCACTGTCAACTCAATTGGATGGCAACTGGGACTTACGTGAGGGTTGATGCTGGTTGGAAAGTTTGAGTAAAGGGGTCAGGTTTGTATAGTTATGAAAAAACAATTTACTTTAAATATTTGTGTTTTGCTCCTACCCGAATACAAACTATTGTCCTTTACTATAGGAAACCTATCCTTAGACGGGAGGAAGTCCCCATTCCGACTGGCAAGAAACTAGCCCAGAAACTTGTGCATCAGAGATACTACAACATAAAGGTTCCTTACATCTAGTGACCCAGAAAACTTGTAGATGTCACAGACTGTGCCTTGAAGGGTTATATTTGAGCTACAAACCTCAGTGCTATATCCTAACAAATGAAGAATAATGGATTATTGGGTTTGCCAGGAAAAATTACACTCCTCCTCGTACAGTGTGTGGAGAAAAGACTCCCCCAAGTCTGCAGACGAGGTATATGAAAGCTAATAATCCATCAAACTCAACGCAGAAGTAAAAAAGAATGTGGCATCCTCCATGGCTTGCTGACTAAGCCAGACACACTTAAATTACACATTTTCTGGGTCGAACCTGTGGCGCCCGGTGAAAAGTCCTTCTTGTATATCTTTTCTGATAAAAACCTTCCAATTATACCAGAGAAAGATAAAAGCATGGAATGCTGAGGTTACAACCCTCGCGCGAGCACCTTTTGGGTGTCGTGTATAAAGCAAAGGCGCGTGAAATCCACTATTCACAGGTTGTCTTCCATTTAGTTAATTCCTTCGCCAAAGGGATGGGCCGATACAGAGGCCCTAGACACACCCCCATCGCCGCACCACCCACGCCACGACGCGAGCGCCACCTGAACAACATCCTTCTTTTTGGAATACAAAGTGTTGAATCGTTTTGTTGTGCTCTCGGTCTTTTTTATCAATCGTGGATTTATTTTGTCATGTCCGAAGCTCCATCTTCACACATTCCAATGTTAAGTACCATAGTTTGTTTTGACAGTATTTTATTGTACCGGGCTTTTGTTTTATATCCAGTATAGTCTGTTTTATTATTCCCGTCTGGCCTTTCATGGCGGCCATTGTTTGTTCACTGTTTGGGAATTCATCTTTGTCTGCCCGTTTAGTACTCTGTCACTTAGGTTCTTGGTTAAACCCTGGCCTTATGCCTTTAGAACCGTTATTATTTTTATTTTTATTTTTTTTTTTTTGTGTATTTATACTCATGGTACTTTTTGCTAGTAAGTCCAGCCTACGAACGAGATAGCGATTTAGCTTTGTATTTGTTTAGTGCCCGCCCTCCGAGGCGTTCGTCACTCGACTGTGCTATTTATTTTAAGTTTTAGCAGTTGCTATTCTTCGATCGTAGTGTTTTATGGATGTACAGGTTTATTTTATACGTTTATAATAGTGTTGTGTGTTTTTTAGTCCTGTTTTTGTGTTTAAGAGAGCGAGAGCTTGGGGTCCCCGTTTTCTGTTCGCAGTCACGAGTTACCCCTTTCTCTCGTTTTCTTTCTTAGCTCCGGTGGGGGAGCGGATTTCCCGTTTTCCGTTTTGTGCGTTCAGCGGGTTCTCCCTCCCTCACCTCTCCCCCTCTGGGTGGATGATAACTTACGAGTTATTTATTTTTCGTGACTTTTCAATTGTTAGCGTTATTTTGGTCCGTGTTTCGTCCTCTCCCCGTTACGGCTCGGGAGTAGTTATGAACGTTTTCCACTCCGCCTTGAGTTATACTCCGCCATGAGGGATTCTCAATAACTTTCGTTCTATTGTTATATTTATATTGTTTACTACATGGGACGGGCTTCATATTGTTTAGATACGACCCTCCGGTGGCCCTTACTTCGGTCTCAGGCCACGTCCATATCCACAATAGCCTTTGTTATTACAACTGTGTTTGTTATTCACAATAATTATTCAGGACCTTTCTTCTCCCTCCGGCCTCACCGGAGATCGTAAATACGCTTTACTATAATCTAAGCTTTAGTCTTTAGCTGCGGCTTAGCTTTTTATCTTTCACAATTGAATTATTAGCCACAATTGAATTATTCAGGGCATCTCATTATCCTCCGGCGTCACCGGAGGTCGCCCAAACACTTCACACTTATAGTTGCCTTGGCTAATTAGCTAAGGCTCCTTTATTCAGGACATTTCATTACGATCCGGCCTCACCGGAGTTCCGGCTTCACCGGAGGTCGCCCATACACTTCACACTTATATTTGCCTTGCCTTTAGCTAAGGCTGGTGTTTATATTTATTTTAAGGGCATGTCACTGCTTCCCCGACCCTTGGAGGTCGGCGGATTGCTTTAAGCTTATTATCCTTATGTCATTAACAGACATTGGGTGCATTACAAATATACAGACAATTGAATATTAAAGTGCCAACAATGGTATGGGGCGGTATCAACTTAAAGTTAATAGTCAGTTGTTTGGTCAATGCAATATGGGTGCTTAGGTAATTCAGTGAGTGCCAGAACTCTAAAATAATAGGTTTTTTATCCCTTATCAGAGTTTCAAGCAACACCAGACTCATGTCTCCTTTCTTTTACAGAAGGCCCGTTGTACGGCTGAAGGATGCTCTGCCTCGTTCAGCGACCCCATTGGGCATGACCTCTGCCGGTCTCATGCTCACTGCTCCATTCCCTTTATCCAGGAACCGGGACAGGCCCAATACCCAGTGTGGTTCCCGGATTTGTGCTCGTTCTGTTACGAGTTGTCGTCAGTTCTGCTGAATGATGATGTAAGTGGGTTTTCCCTTTGTTCCTTATTTCTCGTTGGCAGACACTAATATAGACATGAATATGATATACACAGTATATTTGGGAGGGCAAACCCCCTCCTCCATCACTAATCACTGCAAATCTTACAGGCCGATGATGTCTCTCTTCGGTCAGCAAGGGCTACTCTTCGTCCGTGGGTGTCGGGCTTTGGCAGGAATGCCCCGTCTGGCGCACCCTATCTCCTCGATGGGGATATGGCCTCCCGTCTCTTCCCAGGCTCGACTACTGCTGCAGTCTCTCCTGACCTTGCTGCCCCTTTAATTGAAGAAGTCAGGGCTACCATTTCCGTGGAGGACGAAACCCTCATACCGATGGACATGGCTGGTCTGGATATAGACGTAGAACCCAGGGACGAGCAGGTAAGTGGTGCCGAGTTGGTGGAAACCCTTTTCTCTCCTACTCCCTCTTCTACCTCTTCCTTTCTAGGTTTTGATAACTCTAAGGCTTCTCCTCGGGATCCCTCTGCCTCCGTACGACCCAAGGTGAAGCCACTTCGAACTTATAAGACTTCAGCTTTGCCAGTATCAACGTCACCGGTCCCCGGACCCTCGACAGCTCCTGATATTCATATTGCTCCTCGTAAAACCACTACTCCTAAGAAGTCTAGGTCTACCAAATCCAAGAAAAAACCAACGGGTGACTTTCAGGTACCCTGGGCTGATCTCCTCCCCATCCAACTGATCAAAGGATTGGTCAGGGATCAAGTTCAACATCACTTTGGTGCAATAACAGAGATTAAGGATATGATGGCTACTCTGATCCGCGCTGGAACTCAGTTCCCTCCCCCTTCTGCCCCAGAAGCATCGAAGCTGCCGCCCTTCGATAAAAACAATCCTTGGCGGTTTGCTTTGCATGCTCCATTCGTAGATGGCTCCCTAACTCTGGAGGGCATGGGCACCCGCCCTCTAGAGGACCTGGAGTTCTATCCCCCGGGCCTAGCATTCCCGTTCAATGGTTTTGTTCGGTTAAAGGAACATGCATTGGTCCGTATGGACAAGGTACCGAAGGAAACGGTCATATTTCCAAAAGAGCAGGCCCAGGCTATCTGGGCCAGAACACTATCAGAGTGGGGGTGTATTAACTCCAAGCTCACCCCTCACAAAGGTTCCTACACTATTTTTACGACAGCGGCCTCCATCTCTTTGCCGCTCATAGACAAAGTCACAGAGCTGACTATACAGGCCATCAAAGAAGGCTCTTCCATGCCGGCTCTCAAGGAGCCGGACCCCACCTCTTTGCTTATTCAGGGTTCCTCGGCAGCCTGGGATGCTGCGGCCTCTACCTTCACGGTGGGGAAACTAGACCCGGACTGTGCCTCTACTCTTTTCTCTGAGAAGCTTCCCAGATTAATAGAGAATCTTCTCAAACCTGAGTTCGAGACCCGTACTAGACTTGCTAGGTCCCTCCAATCCATCACCTCCATGGAGTCCCTGGCATCTCTTTACCCAGAGGAAACGCTGTTCAGAGTCGCCACAAAGAACCAGCTGCTATCCTACCAAATAGATCTCCATGACTTCTGGTCAGCTCGGGTTAGTTGCAGGAAGTTCGTTCTGTCGGAGGCCACCATCAGGCATGAGCCGAACAGACTGATAGCTTCCTCCTGCTGGGGTAAGACCCTCTTCCCTCAGACCGAGGTGGATAAGGTTCTTCAGGACGCAGCGAGGGCAAACCAGAATTTGCAGGTAAGGTGGGGTCTCTCAGCCAAAAAGAAGTTCGAACCCCAGAGACACACGTTCTTCAAGAAGAAGCTGAGGTTTAGTCCTTACAAAGCGGCCCGGGGTACCTCGTCCCCACAGCCTTCCGCGGCCTCGACTTCTCGACAACAGGCGCCTCCTCAGCAGGTAGTCTACCTCGCTGCTCCCCCTGGTACACAGCCCAACCCCTCTTGGATGCCCTCACCTGCATACAACCCTGCCTACGAACCCTCCGGTTCCTTTCGTGGATACCAAAGAGGGAGTTCCAGAGGTAGAGGACAGTTCCGCCAACGCGGCGGGCCCAGAGCAAGGGGTTCCCGTGGAGGGAGGGGCCCTAAGTTCACTCCCTCCCAATGATGTGATGCCGGTAGGAGGGAGACTTTATCACTTCCGGGATCATTGGACCTTCAGTCCATGGGCTCACAGCATAATATCAAGGGGCTTGGGTTGGAAATGGTCACAGGGATCCCCTCCTCCACCGGTGACCTTCTTCCAGAGACCCACTCCCATCCTGGAAGAGTACACTGCGGAGTTACTCAAGAAGAGAGCAATCAAGCGGGTTCGATCCCTGAAATTCCAAGGCCGCCTGTTTACAGTCCCGAAGAAAGACTCGTCGGCGTTGAGGGTAGTTCTGGACTTGTCGAAGCTCAACTCTTACATCCTTTGCGACAAGTTCCGTATGCTGACTATCTCTCAGGTACGGACCTTACTTCCCCGTGGGGCCGTCACCACCTCTATCGATCTTACCGACGCCTATTATCATGTCCCAGTAGCTCGAAACTTCTCTCCTTACCTAGGCTTCCGTCTCGGCAAGAGAGCCTTCGCATTCAAAGTCATGCCCTTCGGTCTCAGCATTGCCCCCAGGGTATTCACGAAACTGGGGGAGACGGTGCTCGAGCAACTCAGACACCAAGGGATACAAATCGTCGCCTATCTGGACGATTGGCTCATTTGGGCCCAGTCGCACCAGGAATGCAAAAGAGCTACGTCGAAGGTACTCCATTTTCTCGCCAAACTGGGCTTCCAAGTCAACCTCCAGAAGTCCCGCCTACAACCATCAAGCCTCTTCGAATGGTTAGGCATCCGTTGGGACCTCTCAAAGCACAAGCTCTCCCTTCCTCCCAAGAAGGTGAGGGAGATAGCTTCCAAGGTCAGGAACTTTCTCAAACACAAACAGGTGTCCAGAAGAGCTTTAGAACGAGTCCTCGGCCTACTCCAGTTTGCCTCACTGACCGATCTCCTATTAAAAGCCAAACTCAAAGACATCAATCGAGTTTGGAGAAAGAGGGCGACAATACCTTTAAGAGACAAGACCTCGAAGATCCCCTCTGTCTTGAAAATGAGACTACAACCATGGTCCGATCGGAGGAACCTCTCCAAGTCGGTTCCTCTACAGTTCCCCTCTCCACAAGTGACAATTCATACCGACGCGTCTCTGAGTGGTTGGGGGGGTTACTCCCAACATCAGATGTTTCAGGGCTCTTGGTCACCCGCCATGAGACAGTTCCATATCAATGTTCTCGAAGCCATGGCGGTGTTCTTGACCCTGAAGAGAATCTCCCCTCCGAGGTCGACCCACATCAGAGTAGTCTCAGACAGCACGGCCGTAGTCCACTGCCTCAACAGGGGGGGGTCCAAATCACCCAACCTGAATCAGATCCTGGTCACTATCTTCACCTTGGCAGCCGACAAAGACTGGTTCCTGTCAGCAACTCACCTAGCAGGAGTCCAGAATGTGATAGACGCATTATCCAGGACGAGCCCACTGGAATCGGAGTGGTCCCTGGACATGCACTCCTTCCGGTGGATACTCAGGCTGGTTCCAGGTCTCCAGGTAGATCTATTCGCGACCCGACTCAATCACAAGCTCCCATGTTATGTGACACCGAACCTGGACCCTCAGGCTTATGCCATGGACGCATTAACCCTGGATTGGAACCATTGGCAGAAGATCTTCTTATTCCCTCCAGTGAATCTTCTACTGAAAGTCTTGCACAAACTCCGCTCCTTCAACGGGGCAGTAGCTTTAGTGGCACCTCACTGGCCAAAGAGCAGTTGGTTTCCTCTCCTCCTCGAGTTGAAACTCCGTCCCTTCCGGATCCCATTCCCCAAACTGACCCAGGTGGTCCAAACACGGACTGTGTCAGATTCCTCAAGGATAGCCAAAACCCTAACTTTGTGGATTTCATGAAGTTTGCGGCACGTAGGGACGCAAACATCGACCCAGATAATGTCCTCTTTATAGAATCAGACAAAAGGGACTCAACGATTCGCCAATATGATTCGGCGGTTAAGAAACTAGCGGATTTCTTAAGGACTTCAGACCATTCGGTTATGACTCCTAATTTAGCCATCTCCTTCTTTAGGTCCATTTTTGACAAAGGCCTAGCAGCTAGCACTATAACCACCATTAAGTCAGCTCTGAGGAAAGTCTTCCTGGTTGGGTTTAACATTAACCTGGCGGAGTCTTATTTCTCATCTATTCCAAAAGCATGTGCTAGGCTTCGACCTTCGGTCCGTCCTCAAAAGGTCTCTTGGTCTCTAAATGATGTCCTCAAACTGGCCTCCGACACGGACAACGAATCCTGCTCTTATATCACTCTTCTTAGGAAGACTTTATTTCTAACAGATTTGGCCTCGGGTTCCAGAATCTCAGAACTAGCAGCTCTCTCACGAAACTCAGAGAACATGGATTTCCTCCCTTCAGGTGAGGTACTTCTTTCACCAGACAGGGCGTTCCTAGCTAAGAACGAGGACCCCCAAAATAGGTGGTCCCCTTGGAAGATTATTCCTCTTCTCCAAGATACTTCTCTATGTCCGGTCACCACTCTCAGGGCCTTTTTAGCCAGGACTGCTCCCTTGTTTATCAGAGAACAAGGAGGTACCATTTCCATACGTGGCATTAGGCAACAGATCCTATACTTCATTAAACAAGCCAATCCGGGATCATTTCCCCATGCTCATGATATCCGATCGATAGCTACCTCCATCAACTATTTCCAGAATATGGACTTTGATAACCTTAAGAAGTACACGGGTTGGAAATCTCCTATGGTCTTCAAACGCCACTATCTAAAGAACTTACAGGCTCTTAAATACCCAACGGTTGCAGCTGGGAGCCTTATCTCTCCCCATTGATCTTTTGTTCTTCCTTTCATCCATCTCTTCTCTTCTCCCTCCTACCCGCCACTCGCACCACGACGCCGCTTCCTTGGTGGTTCGTTAGCCCTAAGTGTATTACATATTAGGTTAATATGATTGTAACTATTATTGTTTTCCGTTGTTATAAAGTTGGGATATTCTTAGCCATGTCAGTTTTGTTGCATGTTTTCCTCTGATACTCAGAGGTTTCCTTGTTATCATGTTTGTTTATCCTTACTCTCACTATGCCCTGTGGCTAGTTTATATTTTATGCCTACTTACCTTAATTATATATGATTTTCTTTACATGGTGTTGTTTCTCTCCCCTTATTAAATTAGTAGTTATTGTTGGGCTTGGAAGGCATTCTCTGGTACATTTTCACCGGGCGCCACAGGTTCGACCCAGAAAAGGGATTTTGACGAAGGAAAAATCTATTTCTGGGGAGAGACCTGTGGCGCCCGGTGAAACCCTTCCCCTTATTTTTACACGATCCCACCCTTTCCTTTCCAAGCCATCATGGCCAATACAGAAGGATGTTGTTCAGGTGGCGCTCGCGTCGTGGCGTGGGTGGTGCGGCGATGGGGGTGTGTCTAGGGCCTCTGTATCGGCCCATCCCTTTGGCGAAGGAATTAACTAAATGGAAGACAACCTGTGAATAGTGGATTTCACGCGCCTTTGCTTTATACACGACACCCAAAAGGTGCTCGCGCGAGGGTTGTAACCTCAGCATTCCATGCTTTTATCTTTCTCTGGTATAATTGGAAGGTTTTTATCAGAAAAGATATACAAGAAGGACTTTTCACCGGGCGCCACAGGTCTCTCCCCAGAAATAGATTTTTCCTTCGTCAAAATCCCTTTATTGCACATGTACCCCTTCCAAATTCTCACTCCTCTCTCATTACAGTAATGACCTACCCTCTAATTGACCAATCACATCAATCCAAATCACTCCTTCCACTCCTGTGATGATGGTCTTCACTACAATGGCATTCATTCTCATTACCTTCCCATGCACCTTCAAGACTGCTTCACTTGCACCCCTGCACCTAACCTCTCTGCCTTTGAATGCCACTAGGCTACATTCTCTCAAACAGCTATCAATTAAAAGCAAAGACAGTACAGGACCTGTACTGTGGTCAAACAGCCAATGTCAACGAGAGATGTCAACCCCCCTTCCTCCTACCTTGACCTTAACAAGTGGCAAAGAGCTAGGAAGAGCCTTTGCCTCTAGGCTACTTCTCTGAAAGGGTGGCTAAAGGAGTTTATACCTATTTGGTTATTTCCGTTACATCAATGTGATAGGTGCCCTGCCTAGCATCACTGGTAGCAAATCCCAGTTAGCTTTAGCTCTTTGTAGTCCCACCTCAAATGAACTGACACCTATACAATGGAGCCTCTCCTCGTCCTCCAACTCGCAATGTTTTATTTATGAAAACATCCACCTACTCTCCAATTGACCTCAGCCTTGCCAACTGCTAATTTGTTGCCACTGAACTAAATGTAAATGACTGCTTCACCCCAGCCTCTACATTCTCCATGTCCTGCCAATCAGCTATGCACACCTACAGGTACATGGCTAGGTGGTTCCCCTGCCACATCCCTGATCTGTTGAAGTTTAGTTACCAACTTTGCCTTGGTCAACTAAGTTATCAGATCCTACTCACAACAATGCAGCCTCATCACAACCCAACCAACTTGTATCTTTCCTACCATTTTATAGGCCTAGACAGCTTCTGGTTTTGCTAACAATTTGTCTTGCCCTAACTACCTATAATCGCTCTACTCAGCACAAAGACTGAACAAAGAGATGATCTTCGGTTCTTACCTCCTCAACTCCATGGTGTAGGGTTGTTAATTATTTGGCAATAGAAGACTTAGTCAGATTGACTTAATTCACTACATTTACAGCCTAACTAGTACTCTGTTCCCTCTCCACACCCTCTGCCCCACTTATATTATCATAATATCTGGATATAACTTCACTACGTACTCAAACGAAATTCTACACTTGCTTTCTGGACATCCTACCAAGTCATGGATCAGATCAACAAGAAGGCGAATCTAGGGTCCAGTAACCCCCGATTTTGGGTCTTTGCAATGAACTCGGGAACAAAGCCGAGTGTCACCTCCACCCCATCCCCTTGAATGCGCGATGTCGTATGAGAGACCATGAAGTTCGTTAACTCTCTTTGCTGAGGCTAAAGCGAGTAGGAATGCAGTCTTTAAAGTGAGATTACAATATGTTGCATGGTGTAATGGTTTGTAGGGAGGTCCTTTTAAAGACCTCAAAACGCAAACCACGCTCCAAGGAGGTCTTATCTTCGACTGGGGGCAAGTGATCTCATAACTCTGTATGAGTAAAGAAAGCTCCACGAAGAGGAAATATCTACTCTTTCTAGTTGAGGAAATATCTACTCCTTCTAGTTGAGGAAATATCTACTCCTTCTAGTTTAAAGCCAAGGGTTAAGGCTCAGGGACAGCCTTTCACTGCCGAGACTAAAAGGAGATTTTCCTCCCGAAGGATACAAGGAACTCCGCTATTACTGGAATAATGGCATTGAGTGGAGAGATATTCCTTCCACAACACCAGCCACAGAAGACTGTCCACTTTGCCTGATATACAGGGGCAGAGGACTTATGCAAGTAGCTGGACATCCTCTTTGCAATTTGTTGTGAAAAGCCTCTCTGAGAGAGGAGATGCTGAATAGTCTCCAGGCATGAACCTGAAGAGACGGGATCGTCTTGTGAAAGATGTTCGTGTGTGGTTGTTTGGGTAGATCTGATTGTAATGGTAGTTCTCTTGGGAGATCTACTAGAAGTTGCAGAAGGTCTGGGAACCATTCTGCATGACGCCATAGAGGAGCTATGAGGGTTATCATTAGATGGTTGGATGCTCTGGTTTTGTTGAGCAGTTTTCTCGTCAGACAAAACGGGGGAAATGCGTATCCGTCGATGCTGTCTCACTGTTGTTGGAATGCATCCTGCCGTAGAGCATGAGGGACTGGTGAACAGTCCAGTGGGAGCCTGAAGTTCAGTAGCATTGCGAAGAGGTCCATGATTGGGGAACCCCACAGTCAGGATTTTGTTGGCTATCAGAGGATTCAAAGACCATTCAAAGCCCACTATCCGAGTCGCTCTGCTCAGATGGTCTCCGAGCACATTCATCTTGCCCAGATGAAGAGAGCCGAAAGGGACACAATGTTCTTCTGTCCATCTTAGAATCTCTACTGCAAAAGGCTGTGAAAAGGTACCGCCTTGTTTGATTATGTAAGTCACCAGTGTGGTGTTGCTGCTCATCAACACCACAGAATGACCCGCCAGCAACAGGTGGAACTGAAGGAGAGCTAGAAAGGCTGCTCTCATTTCCAAGAGGTTTATGTTCTGGTACCTTTCGGTCTCTGACCATAGGCCTGAGACCGAGTGTTGCAGCAAGTGGGCCCCCCATCCTTCTTTTGATGCGTCTGTATAGAGCATCAAGTCCAGAAGAGGAACGAGAAGATCTTGCCCTTTGCAAAGGTTTTTTGTCTGCCACCCACCATAGCAGGTCCGTTACTTGGTCCTGAGTAATGGGAACTAGAGTGTCCGGGGAGTCAAGAGTGTTGGTTCCACACGGACTTCAGCTGCCATTGCAATGATCTGACCCTAAGGCGGCTGTTTGGAACTAGTCAGAGCAGGGAGGTTAGGTGACCTAGGAGACGTAACCACTGTCGGGCTGCTAGATCTTCCCGTCTGAGGAAGGGTCTTGCCACTTCTCTCAGCCTGTGTACTCTGTCGTCTCATGGAAAGACTTTCTGACAAAACTCTAGAAGTATGTCACGGTGATGGAGAAAGGTCATCTCTAAAACTGCTAGAATTAGCCAATCGTCAAGATATCTGAGAAGACGAATGCCGTTATTTTGAGCCCAAGATGATACTAGGGCAAACACCTTGGTGGAGACCTGAGGTGCTGTTGCGAGACCAAAGAAGAGAACCTTGAACTGGTATCTTTTGTTCTCATGTATGAATCTGAAATACTTCCTGGAAGACAGATGGATTGGGATCTGGAAGTATGCGTCCTTGAGATCCAATGTGCAAATAAAGTCTCTTGGTCTTAAAGCCTGAATGACCGTGTCTGTTGTCTCCATTCTGAATGGAGTCTGCCACCTCGGCCACTCCCTCCACCTCCTTTCTTTCCTCTGAAGTACTTGCTCCCTTTCTGCTCCTTGGATTGAAAGAGACGCCAGACACCTTGAAAGTCCAGAGGATCTAATAGTTGAGGGGTTAGAGGTGCTAGGCTGACTCCTGGAAGGCTATGAAGGCTTTTCCATAAGACAGAGAAGTCATGGCCCTGTGGAGGAAAGAATCCTTGGAGGATTTTCTCCACCTGTCAGCTGCCCTCTCTATCTCTTCCGGAACAAAGAGTGAGGTACCCTCAAGAATGGAATTCCTCAGGCGTTTACTTCAACTTTCGGCACCTGCCTATGGAACCTCCCGATGATAGTATCCCGTTGCTTGAGGATGGTGTTCGCCACAGGTTGACGGCGTGGTACGACAGAGACCCTAGTGTATGGGTACCCTACAACAGGAAGGATTGATTCCAAAGACTTCCTTGTGGACTCCTTAGAAAGCACACAATGCGGCCTAAAGACCAAATCCATAGATCATGCCATGAAGCCGCCTACACGGCGTACTTAACGCCTCACTCTATGTTCAGGAGCTCAGTTGCTGAAAGTAAAGCTATCAATGAAGAGACAGTTTGAGGGCCGATTCACACGACCTCGTTTTCTTTCCGACATGCAGGCCGTCGTTTAAGCAGTATTTAGCTTTCTTACGTGTATTCAAATGCAACTGTTCACACGACCGGTCAGGTTGATGGCAGCCCACGGTCGTCAGCCGTCCAAGTCAGCTCAGATTTCATCCCAAGAAACCCAGGCCGGTTTGACGGTCGTTAGCCACCCAACCAACGGGTGGATGATGCTCCATGTGAACGAGGACCCGTATCGTACCCGTTCGTTTTCAAGGCCTGCAACCTCAACTTTACCTCATAGTCATATAGTGTACAGTTAGTTCATTGTTGACAGTTGACACCATGGATGAGAAGTTAATTGAATTTCTGTGAGGGTATGAGTTGTTTGACGTAAAAAATTTTATTTGTGAAGTAAGAAAATTTGTTTTCAGAGATGAGGGCAAGGATAACTTTTTGTTTTAATAAAGTTTCATCTGTATTGTGAATCTTTTACCTTAATTAAATCCTTTCATTCTTTGCATTTTTTTACCTTAAGCAAACAGCAAGTCTTTCCTTTGAAGATATGGCTTCTTGGCAATTTGTATTTTCCCTGGGTAGGCACATTTCAATCTTTTGTAGCAAACAGTTAAACTTTGCTTTTGACATTCTGAAATATTGATAAACTTTCACTTCAGAATCTGCCAGTTCTTTTTACAGTGTCCAGATCCCTCCCTCCATCTTTCTTTTCTTTAATGACTGATGTACCAATATCCTTTCCCTTTTTCGTAGGAATCTCTCCTCCTCATCTTCTAGTAGAAGACCAATTATCGCCAAATTTCTTATACTTAGAGAAGTCTCCTACGATATTCACGTGACAGAATCTAAGTAAACAATGAAACCGGGCCGGGGTAATTGGACAGAGAATATCTTGTGTGAATGTACAACATTTTGATGGCCTTTAGCCACTGGCCTGCCTGTCGGAAAGGAAACGGGTTGTGTGAATTGGCCTTGAGTCGGGAGACCCCTAGCGAGAGTCAAGGTCGAGTGTGGTTCATTCTTGATCTCATAGTACTTCTTTTGTAAAATGAAAGGAAGTGAGAGAGACTTGGTAGAGGAATCTCGTCTCAAGGAACTAGAAGTTCCTGCTATCTGGGAGATAGCTTTTCTTCTGGCTGCTGTCAATCCCTTCGATCACAGCAGAGCTACACTGGTCTTAGGGGGTCTTTGAGTTCTGAAGAGCTCATCCAAAGCCATCTCTTTACCTTCCTGGGAGGTAGTACCAGGATCTGACAGTTCATTTAGGGCCCTCATGCAAGCTAGGACCTGCCAGAAGGCATGCTCCACCTCTCTATGCTCCTGTTCGCAATGGAAGTCTGGACTCGCTGCCCTTGGGAGATACAATATTCCTCGTCCATGTCCAGAGCATCGTAAACCTCCAAGCTCTCATCCATAGTACCTCGGGGTAGGTCCAAGTTGTCAACATGATCTCGAGAGGCACCTGCCTCAGGGGACAATCTATCCATTTCTATCCTACGAGCCTTCCTTGCCTTAGTATTCTTGGGTACCGTTTTAGAGGCCTTCAACTCTTCCAGGATGGAAGGCTTTGGAGGAGCTTGCGTTACCTTTGAAGCACTAGCTACGGGAACTGAGGATTCTTCCTCTGCAAGTGGTTTATACACTGGACATTGGTCAGGGGGAACCACTCCTATCTGCTGAAGTTTTAAGGAATGAATAAAGATTTCCCTGGGCTCGTACGAGGCTGGATGAGATCAACATGAGGTGGAGTTTGTCTCATATTCCTCTTCTGCCTCTTAGTCATAATTTCCCTCGCCTTGACCAGGGTTACGGGAAGGCATTCCAGACATTGTTCAGCAGCGGAAGGCACCTAACTCTCAGCACTGGATCTTAATGGAGTAGACTACCTTCTGGGGTAAAGACCCCAAAAAGACGAATCTGACTCTGAACTCGAGAGAAATTCGTGGGGTAGCCCCGACTTGAGCAAGTCGGGGCTGCGGCGATGGAGGAGCCACACTTCTGTAGGGTTGATACCAAAGTATCAAACCAGGAGAGAAACTCACCTCCCCTTAGAAAGTCCAGGGTTTCCTTAAGGAGCCCAGGAGGAGGGGGAACGTCTGTTGAAGGGAATGCAAGAGGATGCCTAAAATGATGTAGGAGACAAGCTCTGGGGCAACGTGAGTTCTTCTTTCAATGGACGAAGAGGTCGAATGGGACTTATAGGAACCTTAGCAAACTTGTTAGGAGGTTCTTTAAACCCTTCAGGGAAAGGAATTAGCCTACCGATAGAAGTGGATTTAGCCGGAAGTGATAGGACCGTGTTTGCTTACAATTCCGTGAATCGTTCGTGGAAACTGCCGATTCACACAACATCGAGAGATTCACACATTAAAGGGTGTGATTCCCGAGCAATAGATGCTGATCAAGAAGGGAAGGCCCTAAGGGCTCCTGTTGCACTGGAGGACCACTCATACTCGCTAGTGTAGGCGATGAGGGTCTCTGAACCAGAGCAACTCGAAGCGTTGGAGAACGTTTCACCGCAGTGAAATGCATCTGAGAACATCGCGTGGCGAGCGCTTAGCTAAAACGTCCACGGCAGCAAAAGGCCCTAGTGGTAGCTTAATCAGAAGCCTATCTGAAGACTGGTCAAAAGAAAGATCAGGTTCAGTTGGAGGTCATTGAGGAGATGTACGAGCTGTAGAACGTCGCGTGGTTGGTGGACACGAGCGTCTACTTTGTCCTTGAGAAGAGAAATGCTTAGGCCTTGATCGTGAATGCTCCGTTCGTGATTGGGAACGTTCCGTTTGTGATTGAGAGCGCCTAGCTCGTGAACGTGAGTCTCGGCCTCATGATCGTTAACGTCGCCTCATGATCATGATCGTCGACCACATGATCGTGAACGTCGTCCTTATGAATGTGAGCGCCGCCCTCGTAACTGTGAGCGTTGCCCTTATGAACGTGAGCGCCGCCCTCGTAATTGTGAGCGTTGCCCTTATGAACGTGAGCGCCACCCTCGTAATCTAGAACATGAGCGTCCAGATCTAGACCTAGATTGTCTAGCTCGTGATTGTGAAGTTCGCGATCGTGAGCTTTTAGCTCGTGAATCAGAATGTCTTCTAGAAAAAGAGCGCCGAGACAGTGTTAACCTTTGGTCTCATGAATATTGAACTAGATGACACCTTCATGGCATATAAGGAGACTATCATTGGCGAGATCATTAATGGTGTTCAATTCTTCGATAAGAGAAAGCCAACATACGTTGTAAAGGACTGGTCCAGAGATGGTATTGGGTTCTGGCTTTTCCAGAAGCAATGCTGATGACCAACCACTGACCCATTAAGGTGATGTGTCAGAGAGAAGTTTACCCTTGTCAAAAACTGTTTCACCCATCCAGCTGAGTCCAGGTATGCTCCAGTGGAGGGTGAGGACCTGGCAGTTGCTGATGCCCTAGACAAGGCGCGCCACTTGGTTGTCGGCTGCTCAGACCACATCCTTGCCATGATCCAAAAACCATTACTGAAGCTCCCATGATGATATCCCAAGCCTGCATCAGAGGACCCAAAAGGAGAAAACCCTTCATTACCAATTCCACATTATTTACATAGCTGGCATGCGAAACAAGGCAGCTGATAACGTGTTACCAGAAAAACTGAACCTCCCTGATGACAATGAGTCTTCAGCAAACACACACAACTATCAATCCACCAAGATATCCTTTCCTGGATACGGATAATCGACCTCTACATGTGTACAACTTCCCCGCAGATAGCCCTTATTACGCTGGATTCACTTCAAGCCGTCACCTGGAACCATGCACAACCATAAGTGACACAGTTCTCTAAACACTCACAGAGCTCATCAATCATGGATTTCCCTCCTTAAGGGAAAACACGCTCCATCACCAGCTACAGAATTATCTATCTACATCTAACGGTGTTGCTTTATACAAGGACTGTGTGATTATCCCAACCTTCCTCTGCTAGGATGTCCTAGCTGCTCTGTACTTAGCACATTAGGGCATCTCTATGAGTACTACTCGTGCAGAGGCATCAGTATTTTGGTCAGGGATTACCCTTGATATACAGGTAGCTCGAAATAACTGTGAACACTGCTATTCCATGGCTCCCTCACAACCAACTGCTCCTCCCACATCCTCTATCATGCCTCTCGACTCTTTCCAGGCAAAATGTACCGACTATTTCACTCACAAGGGTGCCCATTACTTGGGGACTGTACAGGTAGGCCTACTCAAATAGGCCACTTGTCTCCAAATCCTCTGGAGGGCCCAAGGGACTAATCAACAACCTGCACCATACTTTTTTATCAAAACATATGGTATACCCGAGGAGCTTGAGTCCGATGGCGGCTCAAAATTCATGGTGACAGACAGACACACGTGCCTTCCTACAAGACTGGGGTGTCTACCACCAGCTATCATCGGTGTTGTTCCTTCACAGTAATTACAGGGCAGAAATTGGGGTGATTATGATGAAGCGCCTCATAACTAACATTATGGGGCCAGATGGAGACACAGACATGGATGCTGTTCAACACACTGTTCTACAATACAGGAATACGCCAGACCCTGTGACAAGGATCTCCCAAGCAACGTGTAACTTTAGCCCAATCCCACCGGAGAAGTACCACCCTCACCGCGACATGGCGCTAAACCTGACCGCGAGGGAAGATGCTCTGTGGACGTGACACATTCGACTGATGGATACCTGATCAGAGCACACCCGTCGACTAACCCCATTGTGTGTTGGTGATCATGCCTGTGTCTAAAATCAAACTGGCCCTAACCCCACCAAATGGGATCGAACTAGAATCATTACTGAGGTTTTCTAGTTCGAGCAGTATGTGGTAAAAATCGATGGCTCTAGACATGAATCCCTCTGTAACCGGAAGTTCCTTCATAAATTCACACCAGTAAAGCACCCTGAGCCCTATTACACCATCCTCAACAATCTCCAACGACAGGTTGTTGTGCGGCCAGCAGAGCTGGATCCCTCTTGTGGTGACACAATTGGCAAGCCAGTAACAGCCACAACCCAGACTACACATGTACCAGACAATCAGCTTGCAAGGGTAGAGTCGGCAAACCAATTATAGCCACACCCCCGGCTACACCAGTACCGTCCACCCCATCTCATGCCAGGCGCCTGTCACCAACGACCCCCTCACTTAACAGCCATCACCGATGCCACCTACAACACATCCGCAGCCACAAATCCCCAGGCACCTGCCACCAACGGCCCCCTCATTTAACAGCCATCAACGATGCCACCTACAACACATCCGCAGCCACAAATCCCCATGCCACAGGTCTAACGGACACTCCAGTGCTGAGCCGATCCATCAGAACTGACCGACCCCATAAATGGCATGAGGACTTTCATATGGGCTGACCAATTCCTCCATTCCACCCCCTCCCTATCATACTGCCCTTGTTTTTTCTTTGCTTTCTGTTCACTTTACATAAATCAGTTTTTTTTTCATTCCACACTCAACAGTATGAAAGATTTGGGAGGAGATAGTGAAGAGTGAACAGTTGGATTGATGAATGCAACCTCAGCGAAGAGCGAACAGTCAGATACCTAAATGTAACCCAGTGATTATAAACACCTTCTATGCCAATTTGAACACTGTTTGTTGTTAACTGAATAAATAATTTTACAAATAAAAGCCATTCTTATTTGAAAACCCAGATTAGCCACACTATTGCATGTCCCCATTCCTCTTGTTCTCCAACGGAATCCTGTAATTCTGAAAACTCTCATTTCTGATAGATATGAAGGTACAGAAATGTTCTTTCAAAATACATATAAAGAAATGCAATTTTAGTGTCCCAAGTCCATCATTGGACTAAACTGTAAATTTACTAGTAAAATTATATAACCGTGCAATAAAAGATTGTGGAATATAAGACTGTTTTTTAATGTATTTTGTCATGGTTTCGAATTTTTTTTTATAATGATTCCAAGCGGAAAACCATAGTTTTCGAAAAATGGTGGGTAGACTACCATAACTGAAAAGCTATGGCTTTATAGTAGGTATCATCATCAATCACATTCGAAACACCTTAAATAGTAGTGTACTAGTCTAATTGTGTTGATATTCAAATTAACATTTAAAATTTTTGTTGTTTCTGCCAGTCACCATCAGAAAAAAACCAGGCATCGTAATAAAAAACCAGTAGGTTGGCCAGGTCACCAGCCACCCATTGTGATACTACCGCTAGAGAGTTATGGGGTCCTTTGACTGACCAGACAGTACTACACTAGATCCTTCTCTCTGGTTACTGTTCGTTTTCCCTTTGCCTACACATACATCGAATAGTCTGGCCTATTCTTTACATATTCTCCCCTGTCCTCACACACCTGACAACACTGAGATCAATAAACAATTCTTCTTCTCTTATGGGGTTAACTACTACTAAAATGTAAATTTTCAGTGGCCACTTTCCTCTTGGTAAGCAGCTCTTCTAGGAGAAGGACACTCCAAAATCAAACCATTGTTCTCTAGTCTTGGGTAGTATCATAGTCTCTGTACCATGGTCTTCCACTGCCTTGGGTTAGTTCTCTTGCTTGAAGGTACACTCGAGCACACTATTCTATCTTGTTTCTCTTTCCCTTGTTTTATTAGTTTTTATAGTTTATATAGGAAATATTTATTTTAATGTTGTTACTTTTCTTACAATATTTTAATTTTTCCTCGTTTCCTTTCCTCACTGGGGTATTTTCCCTGTTGGAGCCCCTGGGCTTATAGCATCATGCTTTTCCAACAAGGGTTGTAGCTTTGCCAGTAGTAATAATAATAATAATAATATGTTATTTTGATAATAAAATAAATTTTTGAATATACTTACCCGGTGATTATAATAGCTGCAGCTCTGCTGCTCGACAGAAAACTCTACGGAAAAAATCCGCCAGCGATCGCTATACAGGTAGGGGGTGTACTTCAACAGCGCCATCTGTCGTCCAGATACCCAGTACTCATTGTAAACAAAGAACTCAATTTTCTCCTCGGTCCACTGCGTCTCTATTGGGGAGGAAGGGAGGGTCCTTTAATTTATAATCACCGGGTAAGTATATTCAAAAATTTATTTTATTATCAAAATAACATTTTTCAATATTTAACTTAGCCGGTGATTATAATAGCTGATTCACACCCAGGGGGGTGGGTAGAGACCAGCAATAAATGTTTACATCATTATGAGCTAAGGATTTTTTTATTTCATTTTAGAAGTTATCAAAATAACAAAAACAAAATAAATAGGTACCTGGTAAGGAAGTCGACTTGAACAATTACTCTGCCTTTTTAAGTACGTCTTCCTTACGGAGCCTCGCGATCCTCTTAGGATGCTGAGCGACCCCTAGGATCTGAAGTATGAAGGGTTGCAACCCATACCACAGGACCTCATCAAAACCTCTAATCTAGGCGCTTCTCAAGAAAAGAATTTGACCACCCGCCAAATCAACCAGGATGCGAAAGGCTTCTTAGCCTTCCGGACAACCCAAAAACAACAATAAAAAACATTTCAAGAGAAAGATTAAAAAGGTTATGGAATTAGGGGATTGTAGTGGTTGAGCCCTCACCCACTACTGCACTCGCTGCTACGAATGGTCCCAGAGTGTAGCAGTCCTCGTAAAGAGACTGGACATCCTTAAGATAAAAAGACGCGAACACTGACTTGCTTCTCCAATAGGTTGCGTCCATTATACTTCGCAGAGATCTATTTTGTTTAAAGGCCACTGAAGTTGCGACAGCTCTAACTTCATGTGTCCTTACCTTCAGCAAAGCTTGGTCTTCCTCACTCAGATGTGAATGAGCTTCTCGTATTAACAGTCTGATAAAATAGGATAAAGCATTCTTTGACATAGGCAAAGATGGTTTCTTAACTGAACACCATAAAGCTTCTGACTGTCCTCGTAAAGGTTTAGTTCGTCTTAAATAGAACTTAAGAGCTCTCACAGGGCATAAGACGCTTTCTAGTTCATTTCCAACTATATTCGATAGGCTTGGAATATCGAACGATTTCGGCCAAGGACGAGAAGGTAGCTCATTTTTGGCTAGAAAACCAAGTTGTAGAGAACATGTAGCCGTTTCAGATGAAAATCCGATGTTCCTGCTGAAGGCGTGAATCTCACTGACTCTTTTAGCTGTGGCTAAGCAAACCAGGAAAAGAGTCTTTAAGGTGAGATCTTTAAAGGAGGCTGATTGTAGCGGCTCGAACCTTTCTGACATGAGGAATCTTAGTACCACGTCTAAATTCCAACCAGGTGTAGCCAAATGACGCTCCTTCGTGGTCTCAAAAGACTTAAGGAGGTCCTGTAGATCTTTATTGTTGGAAAGATCCAAGCCTCTGTGACGGAAGACTGATGCCAACATGCTTCTGTAACCCTTGATAGTGGGAGCTGAAAGAGATCGTTCTTTCCTCAGGTATAAAAGGAAGTCAGCTATTTGAGTTACAGAGGTACTGGTCGAGGATACAGATACTGACTTGCACCAGTTTCGGAAGACTTCCCACTTCGATTGGTAGACTCTAAGGGTGGATGTCCTCCTTGCTCTAGCAATCGCCCTGGCTGCCTCCTTCGAAAAGCCTCTAGCTCTCGAGAGTCTTTCGATTGTCTGAAGGCAGTCAGACGAAGAGCGTGGAGGCCTTGGTGTACCTTCTTTACGTGTGGCTGATGTAGAAGGTCCACCCTTAGAGGAAGAGTTCTGGGAATGTCCACTAGCCATCGAAGTACTTCGGTGAACCATTCTCTCGCGGGCCAGAGGGGAGCAACTAACGTCAACCTTGTCCCTTCGTGAGAGGCGAACTTCTGCAGTACCTTGTTGACAATCTTGAACGGGGGGAATGCATATAGGTCTAGATGTGACCAATCTAGGAGAAAGGCATCTATATGAACTGCTGCTAGGTCCGGGATTGGTGAGCAATATATTGGGAGCCTCTTGGTCATCGAGGTTGCGAAGAGATCTATGGTTGGCTGGCCCCATGTGGCCCAAAGTCTCTTGCACACATCCTTGTGTAGGGTCCATTCTGTTGGAATGATTTGTCCCTTCCGACTGAGGCAATCTGCCATGACATTCAAGTTGCCTTGGATGAACCTCGTTACTAGCGAAATGTTTTGACCTTTTGACCAGGTGAGGAGGTCCCTTGCGATCTCGTACAACGTCATAGAGTGGGTCCCTCCTTGCTTGGAGATGTACGCCAAAGCCGTGGTGTTGTCCGAGTTCACCTCCACCACTTTGCCTTGAAGGGGAGACTTGAAGCTTTTCAAGGCCAGATGAACTGCCAGTAGCTCCTTGCAGTTGATATGCATTGTCCTTTGACTCGAGTTCCAAGTTCCCGAGCATTCCCGACCGTCTAATGTCGCGCCCCAGCCTGTGTCCGATGCGTCCGAGAAGAGAACGTGGTTGGGAGTCTGAACAGCCAGGGGCAGACCCTCTCTGAGGCTGATACTGTCCTTCCACCAAGTCAGGCAAGACTTCATCTTCTCGGAAATGGGGATCGAGACCGCTTCTAGCGTCTTGTCCTTTTTCCAGTAAACAGCAAGGTGATATTGAAGAGGACGGAGATGTAGTCTTCCTAACGATACGAACTGTTCCAGGGATGATAGTGTCCCTATCAGACTCATCCACTGCCTGACTGAACATCGTTCCTTCTTCAGCATGTTCTGGATGCATAACTGGGCCGACGGAAAAGCCCGAAAAGCTAGACTGTGAATCTCCATCCCTAAATACACAATAGTTTGGGATGGGACCACTTGAGACTTTTCCAAATTGACAAGGAGACCCAATTCCTTGGTCAGATCTAGAGTCCACTTTAGATCCTTCAGACAGCGACGACTGGAAGAAGCTCTTAGAAGCCAGTCGTCCAAATAGAGGGAGGCTCGGATGTCCGCTAAATGAAGGAATTTGGCTACATTCCTCATCAGCCTCGTAAACACAAGAGGAGCTGTGCTTAGGCCAAAGCACAGGGCTTGAAACTGGTAGACAACCTTTTCGTAAACAAATCTCAGAAAAGGTTGGGAGTCTGGGTGGATGGGGACGTGGAAGTATGCGTCCCTTAGGTCTAAAGAGACCATCCAGTCTTCCCTTCTGACCGCTGCTAGAACGGACTTTGTGGTCTCCATGGAGAACGTCTGCTTTGTGACAAAGACATTCAGCGCACTGACGTCTAGCACCGGCCTCCACCCTCCTGTCTTCTTTGCCACTAAGAAGAGACGGTTGTAGAAGCCCGGGGTTTGATGGTCCAGGACTTTGACTACCGCTCCCTTTTCTAGTAAGAGAGACACTTCCTGTTTCAATGCTCGTCTCTTGTCTTCCTCTCTGTACCTAGGAGAGAGATCGATGGGAGACGTTGCTAGAGGGGGTTTTCGTACAAACGGGATCTTGTACCCCTCTCTGAGCAACTTCACAGATTGTGCATCTGCGCCTCTCTTCTCCCAGGTCTGCCAGAAGTTCTTGAGTCTGGCTCCCACTGCTGTCTGAAGAAGCTGGCAGTCAGACTCTGCCTTTAAAGGACTTGGTTCCTTTCTTCTTTCCACGTCTCCCTTCGGCACGAGCACCTCCTCTGCTGGAGGCTCTGCCACGAAAGGGCGGAATAAATCGGGACGCTGGAGTGTCCATCCTTGGTCTAGCTGACAAGGTAGGCAAAGGGGTGGCTTTGCGAGCAGAGGACGCAACCAGATCGTGAGTATCCTTCTGTATCAAAAAAGCAGCAATCTCCTTAATCAGGTCCTCTGGAAAGAGGCACTTAGAAAGAGGAGCAAACAGAAGTTCGGATCTTTGGCAAGGTGTAACTCCAGCTGACAGGAAAGAGCAAAGGTTCTCACGCTTCTTGAGGACTCCGGACACGAACGATGCTGCAAGCTCATTAGACCCGTCACGTACGGCCTTGTCCATGCAGGACATGATGAGCAAGGAAGTCTCCTTCTCTGTCGGAGAGATCTTCCTGCTAAGAGCTCCCAGACACCAGTCTAAAAAGTTGAAGACCTCGAAGGCTCTAAATATCCCTTTCAAAAGGTGGTCTAGGTCCGAAGATGACCAACATATTTTTGAGCGTCTCATGGCTAGCCGGCGGGGAGAGTCTACCAGACTTGAGAAGTCGCCCTGGGCAGAGGCAGGAACTCCCAAGCCGAGAACTTCTCCCGTGGCATACCAGACGCTCGATCTAGAAGAGAGTCTAGCAGGGGGAAACGTAAAGGCTGTCTTCCCTAGACTCTTTTTGGATTGCATCCATTCTCCTATCACTCGTAAAGCTCTCTTGGACGAGCGTGCGAGGACGAGTCTAGTAAAGGCAGGCGAGGATGACGGCATACCTAAAACAAACTCTGACGGAGGAGAGCGCGGAGCCACAGACACAAACTGGTCCAGAAACATCTCTTTGAACAGAGCTAAAACCTTCCTAAAGTCCAAAGAGGGTTGCGTGGACTTAGGCTCGTCAAGATCCGAATGTGGTTCATCAACGTGTGCAGCACCATCATCATCCGAAAGTCCATCATCTGAGTATTGAGGAGGAAGCGGCAATGGAGTAGGTAACGGTTGGTTAGCTGAGTCCGGTCGCACGGGTGCATGCGTGACTGAGCCGGACGCAACGTCATGGAACTGTTGCCCAGTCTGTGAGCTGGCAACAACCATAGCAGCGCGGGGACGCACAGCGTCTACTCCAGACTGTCTAGCCTGATGTGGGTGAGCAGTGGCAACCACACTGGGTTGCGGAGGTTGACGCACCGCGTCAAAACAAAACAACTCTGACGGTTGTTGTACCTCGCGAACGTCAACGGAAGGCTCCGTGCGTCGCTGAACGTCAACATGCGGCTGGCAGGGCACACTGGAACGCATGGGTGGCGGGACTCTCTCAACTGGAGTGCGCAAGAAGGTCGCCTCAGCGTCCACAGGACGCACAACCGAGTGTGTGGCTGGTTGTAGGCAAGAGGCTGTACTAGCTGGTGCAGCAGCAACCTTCTCCGCACGCAAGTCCTGCATCAGAGACGTTAACTGAGACTGCATGCTCTGCAACAAAGACCACTTAGGGTCTGCAGGAGCAGGTGCGGCTACAGACGGTGTAACTGTCTGAGGCGGTACCCGCTTTGCCTCTCTTAAGAGGTGAGCAGTCATCGGAAGACTGCAGCGAGTCCGAACTGACCCAGTGGCTACAGCTGGGCCGTTGGACTTGCGCGGAAGGGACCGACTTGCGTTTTAATGGTCGTGAGACCTTGGTCCATTGTTTCTTGCGAGAAACACCTTCCGAAGACGAGGAATAAATGGGCTCTCTCGTCTTAGTGCGGCAGGGGCGATCTTGGGAAGATGCGCCCGGTACCACGGAGGGAACGTCTGTTCGCTGATTAAAGCCTCTCGAACCCATTGGTCGTACGACATTGCTTCTCCCCTGGACTTGGGAGCTTGCAAGAGGTCCCGGACTATGAGGACGACAGGCACGAACAGACGAACCCTCAAGCGCAACACTATCCACAACACTATCACTCACTTTAACACTTCCCACTGCACTTTTACACTTCAGCTCCTTGACGTCCGCCATGAGCTGGTTACGGTCACTAGCCAGGGACTCAACTCTCTCACCCAGAGCTTGGATGGCACGCATCATATCCGCCATCGAAGGTTCCTGAGTGCCAGAAGGGGGATTAGGAGCAACCACTACAGGGGAAGGAATAGGTTGTGGGGCATGAGGAGAGGAAATTTCAACAGAACGAGAGGAACTTCTCCTTACTCTATCTCTCTCTAGCCTACGTGTATACTTTAGGAATTCGATAAAATCGAATTCCGAAAGCCCAACGCATTCCTCACATCGATCTTCCAATTGACAGGTTTTATCCCGACAATTGGAACAAACAGTGTGAGGGTCGATAGAGGCCTTCGGAAGACGCCTTGAACAGTCCCTAGCATTACACTTCCTAAATTTTGGGACTTGAGAAGGGTCAGCCATTTTGAATTGGTCAAAGGGGAATTCAAAAACTATCCAAAGTCATCAACAAATAATCCGTAATAAAAAAAAGAATGCAAGGATTTATTGAAGAGAAAGCCTGCACAGCGAAAGCTCAAAACTAGAATAGTGTACTTCACCAAATAGTTGTGAAAACAAATCCAGTTAGCAACAGCGAATTAGTAGGTCTTGCCGGTAGCACGACAGAGAGAAAATTGAGTTCTTTGTTTACAATGAGTACTGGGTATCTGGACGACAGATGGCGCTGTTGAAGTACACCCCCTACCTGTATAGCGATCGCTGGCGGATTTTTTCCGTAGAGTTTTCTGTCGAGCAGCAAAGCTGCTCCTATTATAATCACCGGCTAAGTTAAATATTGAAAAAATAATAATAATAATAATAATAATACTGTACTGTAATTAAAATTGAGTATTAAGTAATGAAACATACCGGAGCCTTTATTTGCCAAGAGTTCCGGACGTATAGAAAACAAGATTTTTGCATCCCATTTTCTATGGAGTCCTTCCTAGCAGTGTTCATCATACTTCAAATACTTCCTTAGCTAATTGAGCTAATTATTTATTGGTTTTTGCTATGCCCTACACTCGCTTTGCTCGCAATTACACATTACATCAATGTTACTATGTTCTGGCAAGCGGGACATGTTTTGCTCACACATTAGCCCAGAGGGGTAGTATTTCTGCATTAATTATCAATTATACAAACTTCAAGGGGTGAATATACATTTATGAAAGGAGTAAGTTGTAGCTGCATGCTCTAGCCTCTGTTTGAACATGGACTTAGCTTCCAATGATCAGACTAAATATATTTACTACGGTAACCATTTCTACCCTAAACTTTTATTACTATCATGATAATGACAGACACACCACCTATATGTGTTTGGTTAATACATGATACCCACTTTATTTACTAGCAAAACTGGAATTCGCTATAAGAAATGGATGCGTGCTAGGTAGTTTGGCCTCTTTCTCTATATTTTTAATGGAGGCTGGGGCAAAGTAACTTACGTATAGGTGGATACGTACAAATCGATTAAAATATAACATCTATTTCTTGCTCTAAGTCCATAGTTGACATTTGGAAGACTGATGGTGAGATTGTGCATGTATTTTTTGCATTCACTTTTGCCACCTGTTCTGTTTTTTTGTATGGCGAACTCATCATCCTGCCTTTTTTAACCAATTACGAGCTTCTAAATATCTACGCATAAGTTCCCAGATGTTCTACAATAGCCATTATCTTCCCTCACTTCCCCTCAGGTCCAGCAAGACTACCATCACATAAAGACATCTCCAAGAAGTAGGCCTACAATCTATTTCAAAATTTAGTACAATTTCATCTATTTCAGTTATTGATTACAGTATGTTGAAAACGCTCTCCGTTCAGTATACAGTACAGCTATTGTTGCTCATGTAAAAGTAAAATATATCCCTGAAATAATGACTCACAGGGCTTGCATGCACAGCTCCTCCATGTGACGCTTGCCAGAACAGAGTTGCAGTGAAGTACAGTAATGTTAATTTTGCGAGCGTAGCAAGCCACTGCAGAGCAAAAACCATTAGAAGGATATGAAGTGAATCATAGCTAATTATGATACAGTACTTTAATTTCCAGCCACTAAATGAACCATATATTTTTCCAACTGGTTATCTTATGTTTATTTTCCATTTTTCACCATTATTATTGCTGCAACTCACTTATTTTGAGCATCTCCCCACCCAAAAATTCATTTCCCATTGGGGTCCACAATTATATCCCCAATAATTGTCTTAATATAAGGGGGGGGGTTAAAACTATCATAAATGGGTGGTTTGCCCCCCTAATCATGATCAGAAATGCATATAACAAAAGATAGTGAATAGGAAAAATCTATGGTTCATGCTTTTCGATAAATATCAAAGGAAGTTCCTGTGCTAAGTGCTATGACAACAATAGGAGAAAAATTTTTTTCTTCATCAAAATCTATAACTTCGTTAAAAGCTTCCTGCCAGTAATATATGGAACGCAAAATAGTGTATTTGCAAAGACCTATTCATTTATGTGTTTTAAAGTCCTAAATAATACTGGACTGTTCTATAATGAAACCAATTTACCTACTATTTTAATAAAGGGTTGTATCCAACATGATCCTACCTAGCTTAACGTAGGTCATTGGGTCCTAACCTAACACGGGGCCAATGAACACTCCTAACCTGACCCTGGTTGCAATATCTTTTAGAAGACCTTAATAAAAACATCTATATACAGTAATAAGATCAGGTGTATTGCCGTAATGGTACACCAACTGGGTTCAACCACTTCAGATTCTCAAAATTTATCCAATGACTAAATTCTGAATATCACACAGAAAGTTGTACAACATATACTAGATCAATATCGTTTGCCAATGCTTGGCACCATTGAGGAAATAAGGATTTTGGGGGAACCACAAATTACTGGATTCCCCCAGATTTACTGGAATCCCCAGGTAAATACTGGATTCCCCTTGAAAATTACCGAAATCCCCTACAATATCACTACAAACCCTTAGAAATCGATAAATATATGTTTTTATTAATTTACATTATTTTTTAGTAAATTAATTAAATAAAATGTGTATTTTAAGGCATTTTTCTATATACCCTTTACACAATATTTAAACGGGTACAGAACCTAACAAACCCACCTTACCTAACCTAGTAGTTTCCAGGTCACAACCTCTAGCCGGGCCAGGTCACAACCCCTAGCAGGGGCAAGCCCCCGGACCTCCTTCCCAGGTCACAAACCTTCCCAGGTCACAGCCCCTAGCCAAGGTTCTACCCGCAATCATATAAAAAATATAAATGCTAAAACATAAAAATAACGTATTTTAATAAAAACATATTGTTTATCGATTTATAAGGGTTTGCAGTGATATTGTAGGGGATTTTGGTAATTTTCAAGGGTATTCCAGTATTTACCTGAGGATTCCATTAATTCGAGGTACCGGGATTTTGGGGGTCATCGCGGTAAATGTGTAGGAGAGCTCCGCGCTCGATTTAAAAGTTTCTAAAAGTAGAAAACGAAAGAAAACAGTAAATTAGAGCTACAGTTACCTTGAAACTGTGAGATAATCCTCCTACAACCACCTAACTCTTACACAGAAAATGTAAGCATAAACCTACTACTACAATTATGGGGGACCCCAGTGGGAAGCGGGGTTTTTGGGTGGGGGGAGGAGGAGAAAAGTGATTTTTCGGGGCACTACCGAACCTAATACAACTACAGTACCTACCCTACCCTGGGGGCCATGTACCCCTACCTAGGCCTACCGGGGGGGGGCTCCGCCCCCCCTGCGACCCCCCTTAAGGCCACAGTAATTTTCAGGGCACCACCGAACTTAAGACACCCACCTAACCTAGCCTATGGGGCCCTGTACCCCTACCTAGGCCTACCGGGGGGGCGGGCTCCGCCCCCCCTGCGACCCCCCCTTAAGGCCACATTGAGTTTCAGTTCAAACGAAACAAATTCAAATGAAAATGCCTTTTGCAAAAAAGGGAACACAAACTTCAAATTAGTCTCAATATCTAACTTACCTTTGAAACAAGACACGAAAAAATTGCACCTCTTCCTTTTCCCACGAGTAACCACACTACGATCACACCGGAATGCTAATTTGTTGTAATCTATACGGCACACATTTTCACAATTAGGGCACTTTTCCTCTGCTAAAATCAAACCATGACGTTGAGCAAATGCAATTAGCAAATCAACTTTCCCTGAATAATGTACACAAAAATCCCCATAAGAAATAAAGCAATTGTCACAAGTGACAGTCGGAACAGGATGAAGGTCCTGCTAACTACTCCATACTTTACGGCAAAATGAGCTTTTTAGTTTGAAGGGAGATCCGAGACGTGCGAAAATATTCCTCCGCGGAACTTCACGTAAACTGTGGTAACTGGTGGAAAAATAGCAGGGATAAGTGAAGTAATAAGTGTCAGCATTGGCTAGATTTGTAAAAACCACCATGATTGGTTTTCAAACAGTGTGACGTCAAGAAAACACCTGTTATTGGTTAGAATAGCATTGAGAACTAGTCTGCCATACGCAGTAAGGCGGTGAAACAGCTCATTTTAGCCAAGACATCACACAGTAAACAAAAACAAACACTTAGAAAAAATCCAGGTGAAACATAACTATACACACGAATATCTTCGTTAAATAGAAGCTGCTCATATATTGACTATTATATAAGCGTTCTATATGATATAATAGTGAATTGTAGGTGTTTAAATTCTTCAAGATCTTCCGCGGAGCTCTCCTACACATTTACCAAATTCCGAGATATTTGCATAAAAATTCCTTGATGCCTATCAATAAAAACAAATAAAATCCAATTTCACAACCTGATCGTTGCTAATGCAGTACAAATTCAACAGCAATGCGAATTTCAAAATAGAGTAGATTATTGACTACTTACCACAAAGACTGCAAGGTTGCCCTCCACTGCCTCTTGATATGTATTCTACGTCCACCTGGAATTAATAGTTATCTCGAATATAAGTCAGCGCCAGTCACAAATTTAAGAAGAGACGGAATGTATACGAGTCACCGGGCAACACAACACGCACTTACAATTAATGAAAACTTTCATCTCGTTTAGTTTGTTTAGTCTGAAATCGTGAACGACCAAAATCAACGCAATGCCAGGACGGCCTAAAACTAATAGTGATTAATGAATTGAGCATCTAGACTCTAGAGTTATTTATTTTCTTATGCTTTTTCTTGTTCTCTCATCAGAGACAATGATGGGGTTTTCTCATATATACATATAGATATTCGTAGAAATACTTATAAAATTAAGAAACGTTTTGTTTTTAAAATCACATTGTTTATACGAATCAAGTTTCTCATTTGAATACAGAAAACTTTTCCATGCAATGACGTCGAATTGTAAACAAAACTCACCCGTGTTAGTGGGAATATCAAGTTCTTTAGCAAGTGTCACGTTAATTAGTGGTTAATTTTCAGTGCTGAGTAATCCGTCGTCTTTATTTTCCACATTGTAAGTAATCGTCAGTTGTTAATATCAATAAATTGTTGTGTTGGTTATTTCATTATTATTGTTATCTACCGGTACATTGCTTTGTTACCGTTTAAAGGTCGGGCATAAATGCCATAGGCAAGGGAGGAAAATGCCTTAAGCCCCTCGTACACACTCTCCTAAACCCCGATCCCTAGCTTACAAGGATGGCGAGGTTCCACACTACAAGAAACTATCGAGCTTGACCAGGTCTAGAACCCTCGTGGAAGTTGAAGGTGGAACTGATTGCTATTCAGGGGTATTTCCAAAATCCCAATAAACTTATTGAATAGTAGGCTAACAGTATTCGGATCCCCTGGTCTCAGAATTCTCCTTGATAATCTGCGCATGCGCGAACGTTACCGTTTGCCAGTGCAAACGAGGTTTATGTTTTGTTTTCCTGTAATGTTAGCGTGCACTGCTCAACATTACCGCTTGCCAGTACATACGAGCTTGATGTTTTATTTTCATGTGAGCTAATGGCGGAAAAGAACCATTATACAATGTCAAGGAGAATTCTGAGACCGGGGGATCGTTCAGACCGTCACACCGGCAACTTCTACAACTCGTCACAGATAGCTAGCCCAATAGACCCACATTTCAAAGTTTTCTACATCTGTTGCTTTAGTAGGGACGATTATCTGCCCACAGTTTATCCTGAATATATGCCACATCTATATTGCCAGGTCTATAGTCACTGACATAACTTATGTCTTCTGTGATATCAACTTTAATGTTCCGTTGAAAAATCTTCATCCATATGTTTGCATATAAGTTCAGTAAAGAATATTGTCATTTGTAAATGAAGTAACAATTCAACCTTTATTTCAGGCATAATGATCTGTAGCCTACATATACATGTATTTGCAGATTTTAAGTTTTATTAGCAATTCAGTTAAGAAATTTGTCAATAATATTAAAAAAAAAATCCTTGTAATATTGCAGCATGGACTTAAAGTTTAGGTTACATACAGCAAGTGTGGGATAGCTGACCAGGTAACTTGTTGAGCATAGGTCAAGGTTAGTCCAGGGTAGATGAGGGTAATGATGTATCCTTTTGAATAACATTTTCCTCTTTTGGTTCCATCTCACGTGCTTTAATGGTAATTTAAAAAAAAAATCATGGCATTTTATATATTCAATTATGAAGTTTATGAATAGCTGATGTTCTTTAGATTTGGTGTATGAAATTTAATAGTAAAATTTATTGACTTTATCTCTTCAGCTCCGAATATTCAGGAGACATTTGTATTACTGGCTATGACAATCTCACAAATATAAATTACTTTATAGCTACTGATTAGGTGCATTTGGCCATCTTTTTTCTCTGTATGAAATATGTTCATAATAGGCGCAAGGCGTCAACCTACGAGAGGATTCGTACTATAGGTAAATGATGCATTCCCGTGGTACTGTTACTGTGTTAGTGGTCATCGAATTTTTCACCTTTGGATACTAAAGCGGCTCAGATTTAATGTTATTTTATCTTTTACTTTATCTTTCTTATTACTTCAAATGCAGAACATTATAAATTATATGAAAACAAAGTTAATGGTTATGTACAACACTGTTAGCAGACAATGTTTATAGAATCTCTCTCTCTCTCTCTCTCTCTCTCTCTCTCTCTCTCTCTCTCTCTCTCTCTCTCTCTCTCTCTCTCTCTCATTCTTAATTCCTCATATTATTCGACTGTCGTAATGTCATTTGCTCTTATTTTATCAGATCATCAAAAATATTTTGCCAGGGAGCCAACTGTTTGTACTTATGGCTGATTATAACAGAGACATGTTTGTGAATTTTGCTATGATTTTCATGTAAATGTTGGTTTTTAAATTTTGCTATGATGTAGGTGTAGGTTATACTGTATGATACTCATTTTTATTGAAGTATGTTGGGTTTCTTACCAATAGCTATACTCAAAACAGACTATTGTGAGGGTTTTAATGGAAAAATCCTTTAGGTTTGTCATTTTATTTGTTAATTTATTATATTTGTCTCTTGGTAATCTACATTGTGTTAACCTAGAAGGAACAAAGGCATAAAAACAGAAGAGTGCACGTGCCCAATATTTACACTAGGTTTGCTGGTATTTTGTATAATTTTTGCCATTTCAATGGGGATAGAGAAGAGAAGTATTTTATTGGTTAATATTTCTGGCAAAATACCGAATTGTAGCTAATATTTCCTGGAGAATGTTCTCAATTACTTTGGGTCTACAGTGTACCATAACTCTTATTTGACAAGCTTAGCAAGGGCATTACACATAGCTGTGTTTTATTTTAAAATGAACATCACTATTTTCTTGATGATTGTAAAGAGATCTAGATTCTGGATATAATTTGTTCTAGTAATATCGGTTGGTTTAGACCCTCAATTATGATCCTGATGGAATAATCGTGTTGCATTATCTGGCCATGTGGGCTTCATCTCATCTAGGCATTGATATATTCACTAGCGTGTCAGATTATAGATAAGATTCCTTTTAGTACTTCATCAAAATATTGAAGGCTGCAAGAATGATTCGGTAATTTAACCACTGTCTACTAAAAAAAATAACGTAATTGAATTGCGTCCACTTTTGTGTCCCTTGTTTTTGGAAGAATATTATAACAATGGCCATGGTATATATAAGTTTATAAATCTGTATGACTAAAAATCCTGAATACGCCTAGTATTAAAATGCTACTTGTGTCATTAATTTTGGATTTGCCTTGTAAATCATACAGAAACATGAGAGGCTAGATTTGTTCATTCATGCAGATTGCAGAACATGGTCAGCGTTGCTCATACGGTATCATTCCATTTTGCTAATTTGTTTAGCATTTACATTTTGTTTATTGTCTAAAATATGATCATTCTATCTGCAGGTGACGGACAAGATAAACAAGCTTCTAGTGTCACAAGATTCGTATGTGTCTAAACTTTGGCTCTCCATAATCTATTTTGTCCCTAGATATCTCCCAATTCATACAAGGTAAGTTGATTGCTCTTTCGAAGATTGCATACTGTTTGAGGTTAGTAATCTGTACCTTTTATTATGAGGCAAACGTAAGGTTTGAGTTATCGCCATACTTGAACAAAAATGGGATCGATCTTTTTTGGGGGTATTCAATTAATTATTGTAATCAAGAAATATTTTTGGTCTATCACATGTAGGAAAGTATTTTATTTATCTTCTTTTGCATGTAATTTCTCTTATACCAGCTTTAGTATTATGGAAGTCCATGTTGGTCTGACAAGCAAACTTTTCTCGATTTACCAAATGGAAACTTGCTTTGTCCATGTGGTGCTTTCATTCTCTTAAATTTACCTTTTATTCAGAGCTTCATTTATGTAAAGTAATATATATATATATATATATATATATATATATATATATATATATATATAGATGTATATATACATTTATATATATGTATATATATATATATATATATATATATATATATATATATATATATATATATATATATATATATATATATAATGTGTGTGTGTGTGTATGTGTGTGTATTATGCATTCAAGAATACATAGGCTTACAGGTCATATATGCAACTTTACAAAAATATCAATTCATGAATACTTTTATGTGCGATTTATGTAATACAACTGTGAAACAAGAGAAAATATTTTGTTATTAAAATCGTATAACTCTTCGAATAAGAAAATACCTTTTCTAGTATTCAGAATTTTTCATTATTGTACCTCATGCTATATTGTCAAGAAACAAATTCCTTATGACGCTCTCAAGTTTGCATTTCAACGTGAAGTCGCTTTTTATATTCAATTGATATATTTTGCATTCCATATGTAAATGAGATTTTTTTTTTCTTTTGAATAGATTTTATGTAGTAAGAACAATTAAGTTCTATGTTCTTTGTAAGGTCCATTTCTTCCTTCTCAATCAATTCATTATCTATGGGCTGCACAATTAGAGGCGAACGTAAGTTATCTCGGTTTAAATTATTTTTTCGGCTTTAGTGAGATTTCTCATTTCCTTGATTGATCATATTTGAAAGCAGTTTTAAGTTGCATTTTCTTATATTTTTTTTTTAAGTTTTGTATTTTTCGCTTCAGTTCTTAATTAGATGTTCTGATAGGATGCATATATATATATATATATATATATATATATATATATATATATATATATATATATAGATATATATATATATATATATATATATATATATATATATATATATATTTATATATATATAGATATATATATATATATATATATATGTATATATATATATATATATATATATATATATATATATGTATGTATGTATGCATCCTATCAGAACATCTAACTAATTAGATGTTCTGATAAGATGCATTTATATATATATATATATATATATATATATATATATATATATATATATATATATATATATGTATGTATATATATATATATATATATATATATATATATATATATATATATATATATATATATATATATATATATATATATATATGTATATGTACATCATACATATACCAAAGGCACTTCCCCCAATTTTGGGGGGTAGCCGACATCAACAAGAAACAAAACAAAAAAGGGGACCTCTACTCTCTACGTTCCTCCAGCCTGTGGCCACGGGGGCATAAAACAATTAGAATAGCGCCAACGTTATCCCTGCGTGTCGTAAGAGGCGACTAAAAGGGACGGGACGAGGGGGCTGGGAACCCCCTCTCCTGAATTGAAATTCCTGTGAGACATCATCATGTATATGTATATATATATATATATATATATATATATATATATATATATATATATATATATATATATATATATATATATATTGTCTTATTACGCTGCTTTTGCGCAATCATAACCCTTTTTTTTTTTTTTTTTTTTTTTTTTTTTTTTTTTTTTTTTTTTTTTTTTTTTTTTGTAAATTCAATATTCCCCTGAGATAATGTTATTATTAGAGAATTAATATGCCTGTCATTTTTAGCGTAATTTCCTTGCCAAGCATTTCAAAGTTACGGTCGATTCATTTATCCTTCATTCAATTAATCAGTTTAATGGGGAGATCACTGCAGTGTTTGGCCATCACAGAGGTGTTTGCGCTTTCCCGGCTGACTTTCAGGTGCTCATCCATTCGGATTATACTGGAACTGAAACCTGACACTTTTGCTTCTGCCTTTTTTTTTTTTTTTTTACACGAAGTTGCAATTGTAGTCGATTTTAGACTGCACTCTCTTATTGCTAGTTCTGAGACTAATAAATCTCGATTCAATTTATGCAAGGTATCATTCGTCGATGACTCACATTTTCTCTTCCCCCACGACGCGACGGTTGTACAATTTATCCCGTATTTTACTGTTGCTTTAGTTAGTGAGACATAATATAGAAAACGACTTTAGTCTTAACGAAAGAAAATCTAAGTTCACGGTAACTAAGCTAAAGAATTTTATTATTATTATTATTATTATTATTATTATTATTATTATTATTATTACTACTACTTTCTAAGCTATAACCTTAATTGGAAAATCAGGATGTTATTTAGTTAACAATTTGCAATACTTTACAAGTAAGCTTTGGAAGAAAATATGATTACTAAAAAAAAAATATTAGCCGTTATGAAACATTAAATTGGCTGAATAAATTAAAATTCTATATGTACAAATTTGTGCAGATAGGCCTTGTATAATGCATATATTTTTTTTCCTTTATTGGAAATCTTTTCATGTAGGGTATACCTTGTCAAATATAATGTTCTATTTTTTTTCCCATAAATGAATCTTGCTTTAGTGAGAGTCATCTTGGTCAATCAGTATTTTCCCATTACCAAATAAACAACGAATTCATTGAGTAAAATCTTGTGACAGCTGTGAATCATAAAGTGTTTTTGTAGGGTAGCGAAGAAGTTCGAATTTAATGTTAATGGTAAACCCATGAATACACCGAACTAGGTTTTATAAGAATTTATGGATTGGTCCATGCTAAAGAAAGCAGTCAACATCTGGAATAACGATCAGTCATGGTTTGATTGTTTATATTATCGAGCATATCAGTTACCAAGATAAACAAGTCGGCTTTAACATAAGGAGGTAAAAGTGCCCCCTGTTGAATTGCGAAATCATGATAAAGATTGACAGGAATAAAAATATAACCTATATATTTGCTATAATAAATTATGATAATAATTTGAGTGGTCTAAAGTAGTCTCTCATTGGCTCTAGTATATTTTCTATTCCCTCATTTGCTTAAATGGGAACAGTCTTGAGTGAACGGCCATCCTGTTACCTGTCTTGCTTTACCACTTCTCATTAAAATTGCTTCTCGTTTCATGACATTAAGAAGATGCTACACTGGAGTAGAGCAGATTTAACTGGGTATCTTTCATTACTCTTAAAAAATATTTCAGGGTTCTTCCAAATGAGCAACACATTTTATCGTTTCTGTTTTTCGAAAATATTTTCTTTTTCTTAGGTGAGTAGAAGTTATGGAATACTCTGTCTGTCCAAGAGGGCCTCTCAAGTAATGATTGCAGATGTTATATCAAAGGTTGGGGAAAAATATGTAATGATGCGCCTATAATTGCCTGGAAGTAGAGCTTTTCCTATGGACAGCTAGTATGCCTATATGAAACAATTTGGTACTTGTGATTCTCCGTTAGATCTGAGCTTGTGCAATTCAATAACACATTTACAATGAATACGAGTCCAACATTGCTTCTATTGATTTTGGTATGATCTTTGATTCGATTACCAGGATGGCTCTCATATTTCAACTTGATAAGTTACGTTTTGAGTCATATATTTTTGTAAGTGCAAGCCCATCTTAATGCAACTTATAGTGAGATATGTTTGTCATAATGTTAACGGGGCAATTTCCAAATACAGGGTAATATCAATCATCACAGGTGAGTTTGTTTAATGTTTTTATGATTACTATTTAATGTAACGCTCACTTTTTATATGTATTAGTCATTGAATACTATAAATTTATACGTTTTGATTAGTATATTATGCTTCGAAGTTATCGTTACAAAACAGTTATACTGGCAGTGAGGACAAAACTGCATGTTTCGTCAGACTTTTAGAGCAGAAATATATAATCGAGTGACTATAGTCATTTTTTTAATGAGGCGCATTTGGATTGACTCGCAGGAGTGCCCTTTTAGCTCGGAAAAGTTTCCTACTTGCTGATTGGTTAGTATTATTCTGTCCAACCAATCAGCGATTAGAAAACTTTTCCGAGCTAAAAGGACACCCCTGCGAGTCGGTGCAAATGAGCCTCATTAAAAAAAATGATTATAGATTGTATGAGTACTATCTGACTGAGTTAATTGACCAAGTTGGGTCACAGAGTTAGTTGACGACAGTTTCAGTGATTTTATAAATTGTCTTACAGGAGAATATTTATTTCAAGCATATCAGTTTGGTTGGATATGTTTTGGGGATAATCTTTGGATATTTGAGAAGTCACAAGAGATTTTGCATCGCTCAAATTTACTTGAGTTTGTTGTTTAACAGTTTAGTGAGCTATCAGCCACCAATATAGATTCATATCTTGATATTATTGGAAAGGAATATATAGCAGTTCAGTGGATTGTGCATTAAAGGAATTTTACACATAAAATTCTTACTACTGGTGCATTCTTCATGATAATTACTCAGTTGTGAAATAGTTTAACTATGGGCGTTTCAGCTTTGTGCTTTTTCTATTTTCATTGTGTAGCATAAGCAGTTGATGTGTATAGTTGGTTAAGTTTGTTTTTTATTAATTTGTTTACAGTATTAATATTTTACTAATTATTGATTTGTTGTTTTTTGTTTCTGTATTTTCTTATCTGGTAACTTTTTCGTGAAAGCTTATATACATAGGCCTATACATACATACATACATACATACATACATACATACATACATATATATATATATATATATATATATATATATATATATATATATATATATATATATATATATATATATATCTGTATATTTACACACATAGAATCTTGTAAATAAACAGAAATTTACTTGGTCGCATATATTCCTTGTAGGCCTGAAACAGCAATAATGTTACTTTTTCGTTTTTATTTTGATAGAGTTTAGGTACGAATTAAAAAGCGATATTGTCTTTGAAATTTGAGTCTAAACTCCATCATACCACATATGCAGCCGATTTCATACCATGGTCCAGAACCAATATTCTCTTTACACTGGTAAATCTTGCCTTAATGATACTGTATTTAATAACGCCCACTGTTATCTTTAGCGACGTATCGTTTTATTCACTTTTGTTTTAAGGTAGATTATTAGCTTGATAAGCATACTATATTTTTTCATGAAAACTGATGTAAGTGTGATGCCTCTGTAATTATTGCAATCAGTCAGATCTTTTTTTCTTTCTTTTTTCATTGTCACCAACACTCCTAGCTCCCATTCATCAGTTTTTGCCTCCTCACGCCACATTTTAGAAAATAATCTTGTATGTATCATGGGAGTCACTTCATTTTTGGCCAATATCATCTCGGTAGTTATTCCATCGTATCCAGGGCCTTTCCATCGCTTTAGCTTTTTAAGGATAGCTTCGACTTCAAACACATTGAATTCATTCATGGGCACATCAAGATCTTCCTTGCTAATAGTATGCTTATTCGACAGAGACTAAAGAGAAAGATTGATGAAAGGCTGAGAGATGAACAAGCAGGATTTAGAAAAGGTAGAAGTTGTATTGACTTCCTTTTCATTTTAAGACATGTTGTACAGCAATGCGTAAAATATAGAAATCCAGTTTTTATGGCATTTGTGGACTCGGGAAAAGCCTTTGATAGTGTGCACTGGCCAATTTTGTGGAGAGTCCTGCGTTATTAGAGAGTTTCTCTTGAAAGTGATTTGATTAAATCTGTTCGTAAGCATAGTAAGGGCAACGTTATTGTTAATGGAGTCCTATCAAATGAATTTATAGTGAACTGTGGAGTACTCCAAGGGGATGTGTTGCTACCTGTATTGTTTATCCTCTTCGTTGATTTTGTAATGCATTGAACAGTTGGACATGGTGAAGAAAGATTGGACTGGATTGGTATTAGGAAGTTAGCTGACTTAGAGTATGCTGATGACTCTGGCCTTATTATAAGAACGCCACAGGATTTGCAATGCTTGCTTACCAGAATACGTGAAGTATCACGGGAGGTTGGGCTCAAGATAAATATAAGAAAGACAGATGATGAGTACGGAATATGCCATGGAAGATGAAATATCATTAGAAGGAGTAAGGATTAATGAAGAATCATTTTAACATTTAGGAACTATGATCACTAATACAAGGTCTTTAAAATTGGAATTTAATGAAAGGTTGAAAAAAAAAGAAAATCAGACAATGGAGAGGTTAAGTAAAATTTGGAAATCGAATCGCCTGAAATTACATTTAGAAATCAGGCTATATATCAGCTTGGTGAGGTCGGTGTTACTATATGGACATGAGTCATGGTATGCCAATGAAACAATCTCTAACAGGTTTTCTAGATTTGAGAACAAATCCCTCAGAAGAATATAGGGGGTGAAATGGCAAGACAGGATTAGAAATCAAACTATAAGAAAGATTACTCGAGTGCCATATGTGGATGAGATCATGGTGAGGGGTAGATGGAGATGATTTGGTCATGCTCTTCGCACTCGCCAAGAGAGATTAGTTCACCAAATATTAAATTGGGCTCCACAAGGCACTAGAAGAGTTGGAAGACCCAGGCCTATATGACCGAGAACTATGAAACGTGAAATAGGAGATGGAGAAGTATTAATTTAAAAGCTCAAGATAGAGACGACCAGCGGAATCTAACCGAGCCCCTTTGCGTCAATAGGCGTAGGAAGAGATGATAATGGTGATTATTTTGATGCTGCACGACAGTTAAGGGCACTTCGTAACGCTTCTTATATTATTTAAGATGACTAAATGCAGTGTTGTTAACCAGTCTGAAATTGTGAATGTCGGCTGACTTTTGTAATTTGGATTTCTAGCTAAAACGTAAACACGCATGTTTTCCATTTCCTATAGTAATGGTTATTATGGGTCACGCTACGTCGGATGGTATCGTATTGGATAATTTTCCATAAACCTTGTTTCATAAAGGAACTAACGTGACCTTTCATTGCTAGCGTATCAGTAAGCAATGTGTGCTAGTCTTATGGGTGAGGTGGCATGATCTTGTTCTACCCAGTACCAGAAGATTTTCATTTCATTTACTACCTGGTGGAAGAACTATCTTTCTGGAAATGTTAAGATAGTGTCAATATCTTACACCAACGATTTGCATTTATGTAATTGAAATAAATCCACTGATATTTTTATTGCGTTTTAAATCTTTATTTTTGTGTTATCTAAATTTACTTCCTTCGTTTTTCACTTAACACCAATTACCATTATTGTGAATGAGTAATTACGCTTCACAAAAAATCTTTTAGGTTTATTGCATAGTTATAATAATAGTATTATAGATGCTTAAGCGATTTGATAGGCATTTGATTACTGCACTTTTACTCTACGATAGGCAACATGAGTCGGTGATATTTACTTAATGACTGAGAATCAGTTGAACTGTCAATATAACTTTTATCACGATAATGTGTTGAATCTGAATTAAATTATTCATATTTAATCAAACAAAGTGCAATATTGCTTGTAAACTGGAGGAATTCAAACGCTATTTTGTACGTTAGATAATGATTTATTTCAAGCCACAGGATTTAAATAGTCAAATAAAGTCTTTGATGCTTGTTAGATGTCAGATTAGGTAAACAAAATATTGCATTTCCTTTATACCATATCTCTCTATTAGAGCTGAGTTAGATATAGATATTGTCTGACGAAAAGATGAATGTTTAGTAATGAGATAATGAACACATTCTCGAGACTATACTATAAAGAAGCTTTCCAAGTTGGAATAACTTCTTTCTTTTTAATTCCGGATTTTTTTTCTGACAATTTTCTGAGGTGGAAAAGCCTTCTTTCATACCTTCTTGGATGGAACACTGGAACGTAATTGGATCTTAAGTTCCAACTTCAATGAACCATTTGGGAAGGGAAAAGTGTTGCCCTCGTTCAAATGGAGGGACTGATGACACGTACCCCTTCCTTCCCTTCTCTTTCCTTCCCTTCAACCTCCACTTTCCTTGCTTTCCCTTTTCCTTCCCTTCCCTTGTCTTCCCTTCCCTTCCCTTCCTTTTCCCTGCCTTCCCTTCCCTTCCCTTCAACCTCCACCATCAAACAACCGCACCTCTTACTGCGTTCATTGTTCAGTATAATGACACTAGTAAGGAAAGTTTAAGCTATCTTTTAAAAATGGTTAAGGGGATTTGATAATTGTTGTTGGGGAGATATGCATATGAAGAGGATAATAATGGATCGAAGCAAGTGAAAAAAGGGGAAAAAATACATAAATATTTTAGCATTTATCCCAAAAAGTTAAAAATATGACTGCCTTGATTGGAACTTCTGCTTTCGTCTTGCTGATATCACCCGATTCACAATTAAGTGCAAGACAAATATATCGTATTTATGCGAAAAATCTGATCCCTATTAAATCAACGTATTACTGACCCCATGTAAGAGAGATTTAAGAAATAGAGGTAAAGCTTCTATGGAGAACAAACCTGGAATAATAAATTTAAGTTCTGTCCTTTGGTTTAGGTAATTAACAATCCGACTCATTTGAAGTCATTAAGAAGCCTACTTCATAGGGAGCCATTGCCTTATATAAATTTCAGTATTATGCATCTAGCTATTATATTTCATTATTAGATTGACGATGTCAACGAGATGAAAGTACCAGATCTAATTCAACTTTACTGTTTTCCTTTAGTTGCTTGGTACACACATATATTGTATATGTAAATATATACATGTATATATTATAGAATATACTGTATATATATATATATATATATATATATATATATATATATATATGTGTGTGTGTGTGTGTATATATATATATATATATATATATATATATATATATATATATATATATATATATATATATACATATATATATATATATATATATATATATATATATATATATATATATATATATATATATGTGTGTGTGTGTGTGTGTGAGTGTATGTGTTACATACATATATATATATATATATATATATATATATATATATATATATATATACATATATATATATATATTGTGTGTGTGTATGTGTGTGTGTGTGTGAGTGTGTGTGTGTGTGTGTGTGTACGTGTAATTACATGCGTAAAGCCACAAATAACCCATCACTATAGACTTGCCTACATCTAGAATAACTCGCTCATATATAATTGTACACATGTACACCTTTTTATACCAGGATTCAAGCTTATGCCTTTTCGGGGTTTGAACATTGAGTGACATTAGACTCAGTAAAGCATAGCAACAACTTCTATTTTCTTCCTTCGAAAATCAAACCATGAAGACGCGATAAAGTACTGTAAATTTGGAAACTGCTGGAAAATAATTGATATAACAAGTAATGGATATTTGAATGATTATGTATACATATTCTATATATATATATATATATATATATATATATATATATATATATATATGTATGCATATATATATAATAATAATAATAATAATAATAATAATAATAATAATAATATATATGTATGTATATACAGTGTGTATACAATGTATTGGTCAGTGTAGCTCAGTTGGATCCTTTGAGAACTATTGTACACCCATCAACAAAACCGGTGTCGCCTGGCCAGACCTGACTTTGAGAGATCATGCCCCTCTTGCCCTGAAAGGTGGCCGACGTTAAAGAACCGAGACATCGTTAGGATGGTTCGAATGTGAGGAGGAGGGAAATTATCCATATCACTCAAAGAAACGCGATGAAGAGAGAGAACTTTTTATCCTTTTAAGAAATGTAATCTAATATTATTTCGAAACTAATTCATCGAAATATTTTATCATAACTTTTTATTTGAATTTTTCTATCCTATTTCTATATAAAATTTTCTTGAATAATGTTGGAACGGACTATTCATATTAATATTCATAAAACGGAAATATCCTTCGTTTGCATTTCCTTAAGCAATTGCTCTCTCTCTCTCTCTCTCTCTCTCTCTCTCTCTCTCTCTCTCTCTCTCTCTCTCTCTCTCTCTCTCTCTCTACATACATACACATTGTAGCCTACGTATTATATGTAGGGGATAATAATGTATCGTTTCAAATTGCACTTATTGGGTCACTAATCATTAATAAGTGGTCGTTGTTCAAAATTTCGAAGGTAATGAGGTTTAAAGGTTTAGTTGTTGATATCAGTGCATTTCTTTGATTTCGATCATGAGCCACGTAGCTCGGTGTGGTTGGAGTCAGCTTTTGTCACGGGCTACTTGGCACCGGCCATCTTAGAGAAAATAGTATTATTTGCTATATCAATTATATTAGTTTAAGGTTGGAGATTTAAAATACATCATCAGTTAACATAATCTATATTGTTTCAGAAGTGATTGGTTAAGATAAAATGTGAAATGACATGTAATGAAAGTTCATTGGTGCATTATTATAGTGATGTTGTGGTATATAGGATGCTGGGTATAACAGATTAAACTATCAACACATTGTTTACTCAAATTATGTGGTTCGGCGTCAATAACCCTAGATGTCAGGATGACAAAAAACTCCTAATCAATCAATCAATCAAATTACCTGGTAAGTCGCTCACTTCCAAGCGAACCCCTTTTCCTGGTGACGACTGCTCAATGCTCAAAGGTCTGAGTTTAGCTGGCATCACCCTTCCCAAGGCAAATGGAAATATTTCCTTAGCATTGAGTATTCGTATAATTACGATTTTATTTATCGTTTCATGTCCTGATGTCCACCACCTTATAAGTGTTCTCCCGGTAAGCTCTTCAAGAAATCCATTACTCTCGATATCTGTTCAATCAGTCTTTCGCATATTTACTTCGTTATTTATAGTTTTGATATAATTTTAAACAGCTGGAAAGCAAACTGTATGAAATATTGTCTTCTTAGTATTTAGTTTTTCATTGACTAAAAAACATCCACCAGAAAGATCTCATCATAACTGTGAGACCTTTAAACCTCAAACATGTGGGGATGGGGGTAAAAGGATATAACGAAGTGGGGGTTAAAGATGATGGTGGAGAGGTGGCAGTTGGGTGATCTTAATGTATGGCTTGACGAGGTTTGCATATTAACATTTATGAAGTGATGATGATGATGGTAATGGCTCTATTGATAGCATTCAATATCAATGATTCTAACTCACAATGAAAACGGGCATTTATCGTTCTAACATTGATTTTAGGTGGTCTTTGAACATCCTTGGAATTTGGGATCTTCACCCGAAAGAAATATAATTCCTGCACCAACTTGCAAAGTAGTTAGTAGTCTTGTGTGATCCTTGGGAACATCCAAATAATATAAAATATTGGATACAGGTAATATATATATATATATATATATATATATATATATATATATATATATATATATATATACTGTATATATATATATATATATATATATATATATATATATATATATATATATATATATATATATATATATATATATATATATATATACTGTATATATATATATGTATATATATATATATATGTATATATATATATGTATATATATATATATATATATATATATATATATATATACTGTATATATATATATATATATATATATATATATATATATATATATATATATATATATATATATATATATATATATATATATATATATATCGTCGTCGTCGGCGCCCACTCGTGTCCGAGTATTGGGTTCTGTCACTAGCCATCAGCCTCCTATCTTTGGGGTGGGTGCTTATGTCTGATGTGGCTGTTTAGTCCTAGTCTGTGGTGGAAGAGTCGCGGACAGTGTTCACAAGGGAGGGTAGGTGGTCGGCGGGGCTGTTCTAATCGCTCTCTCCTTCTTCTCTTCCTAGCCTCCTTATTTTGTCTCCTCCTCTCCTCGAAGTCCACGGTGACATGGTGTACTGTACTCCTCCAGGTTTTCCTGTCCCTGGCTGTTTCTTCCCATGAGGAAGGATCGATGTCAGTTAGAGCCAGGGTGCGCTTTAGTTGATCTTTATAGCGCATTTTCGGGGCTCCTCGTGGTCTGGTGCCCTGGGTCAGTTCTCCGTAGAATATCTTCTTTGGGAGCCTAGATGGATCCATCCTATGCATGTGTCCTATCCAGCGGAGGCGGTGGTGGATGATGGTGGCCTCGACGCTGGTCAGCGAGGCACGTTCTAACACTTCAATATTGGTGGTGTGGCTCTGTCAGGGGATTTTCAAGATCTGCCTCAGTTTCATTTGTTGGAAGCGTTCTAGGTTTTTAATATCGCTTCTATATAGCGTCCATGTTTCACATGCATACAGGAGCGTGGAGAGGACTACTGCCCTGAACACCATTATTTTGGTTGTCATTGTCAGTGCGTGGTTGTTAAATACGCGGCAGTTGAGTCGGCCAAAGGCGGATTGGGCTGCCCTGATCCTGTTCTCCACGTCCTTTTTGCTTGTGGGAGCTGATGTTAGGATGCTCCCTAGGTAGGAGAACTGGTCCACCTGTTCTAACGGTTGGTCATTCACTGTGGTATTGAAGTTCGGGAGCATCAGTCCTGGTGGATGTTGGACTTGTATCCCAAAATGTTCGTAGGCAGAGTTGTATGCATCAGCTAACGACTGCAGGTCCTCTGCCGTCTGACCTGGGGTGGCATTGTCGTCAGCATACTGCAGTTCTCGCACTGCACACAAGGTGGTCTTGGTTCTGCCACGGAGTCTAGCGAGGTTGAAAACGCCTCCATCCATGCGGAAACGTAGGTCGACTGAGGGTGTGTCTGGGGGAATCTCGTTGAGCATTGCTGCGGTGTATAGCGAGAAACACGTTGGGGCCAGAACACAGCCCTGCTTCAGGCCGCCGTTGATGGGGAATGGGCCTGAAAGAGAGTTCTGGTGGCAGACTCTCCCAACCATTCCGTCATGGAGGGCATGCACCAGCTTGACAAAATCGGGTGGGCAGCCATATCTTTTGAGGACAGCCCACATGGCAGGTCGAGGTACTTTGTCGAAGGCCTTTTTCAAATCCCAGAAGATGAACATTAAGGGCTGTTGTTGTTCGAGGCTCTTCTCTTGTAGTTGTCGCGCGCAGAAGATCATGTCTATGGTCCCGCGGGAAGGTCCAAAGCCGCACTGGGACTCTGGCAGGACGTCTTCTGCGAGAATAAGGAGGCGGTCAAGGAGAATCCGAGCGAAAATCTTACTCGCGATGCTTAGTAGTGATAATCCCCGGTAGTTGTTACAGTTCTCCCTGTCTCCCTTCTTGAAGATGGTAATGATGTTTGCATTGCGGAAGTCACTGGGGAGGATCTTGGTCTCCCATATTTTCAGTATAAGGAGCATCAAACGGTTCCTCAACCTGGGGCCACCGTGAGAGAGGAGCTCCAACGGGATGTTGTCTGGCCCTGGAGCTTTGCCGGGCTTCATGCGCTGCAGGGCCTTGTTGAAGTCCTGGATGGAGGGTGGTAGTGCCATCCAGTGACGGACGGGATGCTGCGGGGTCATTCGCAGGAGATCGTCTTGGGTGTCTGCTTGGTCATTGAGGAGGTTCTCAAAGTGAGACCTCCACCTGGCCAGGATGCCCTCGCTGTCGGTGATGGTCGTGGCCCCATCCGCGTCCTTCAGGCCACCCACTGATGACTGTGTGGTACCGAATATTTCCTTTGTTGCTGCATAGAAGCTGCGCAAGTCACGGTGGTCAGCGAAACTCTGTATTTCTGCAGCTTTTCTTTGCCACCAGGTGTTCTGGGCTTCACGGATCCCTCTTTGGCAATCAGCTTCAGCCACCTTGTGAGCACATTTGTTAGCTGCTGTTGGTTGGTTTTCTAAAGTCAGGCGTGCTTGTCGTTTGGTTTCAATGAGAAGAGAGATGGTAGCATCTTTCTCATCGAACCAATCCTGCCGTTTCTTGGTGGTGTAGCCTAGTGTTTCCTCCGCGGCACGGGCCATGGCGTTTCTGAGGGTGGTCCAGTGGTGCTTAACAGTGGCCTGACCCATATATATATATATATATATATATATATATATATATATATATATATATATATATATATATATATATATGTATATATATATAATGTAATATATATATATATATATATATATATATATATAGAGAGAGAGAGAGAGAGAGAGAGAGAGAGAGAGAGAGAGAGAGAGAGAGAGAGAGAGAGAGAGAGAGAGAGAGAGAGAGAGAGAGAGAGAGAGAGCAGCTGTTAGAATAATGCAAACAAAAGATATATGAATCCGACGTATATTAATTGGAATAGTCAGTTCCCACAATATTTAAGGATTTTCCATATAAAAATGTAATGAGGAATTCAAATATATCGGTGTGATTATATTTTTCGATAAATATTCTCGAAAACGACTGCATTTTTAAAAAGAATAAGAGATAAGACCTCTCTCTGTCATATATATATATATATATATATATATATATATATATATATATATATATATATATATATATATATATATATATATATATTCCATATATAAAAGTTTATTACAAGTCTACCGTACATACTCCTGTCGAATTCAGGAATCTGTTCTTAGACTTGAAAACAACCCTTCTCCACTTTGATAGCTGACTAGTGAGTTTGCAACACGTGGTTATTTATCATGAATATGTATCAATAACAACGTGTTGCAAACTCTAATCAGCTATCATAGTGGAGATGAGTTTATTTCAAATCTAAGAACAGATTCCTGAATTCGACAGAAATATGTACGGTGGACTTGTAATAAACTTTTATTTGTCCTGATAGCATGGTTGGTTACATTCTCTGCAAGAATGGTTTCGGCTAAGAGGCATTGGTTCGAATTTCTGCCCAGCCAGAAGCTGTTATCATTAATGAATTTCTAATGGATATTCATTCCCAAAGATAGAATTCGATATTAAATGCCATTGTGGTTGATATTTACATTAATTAAAATCAAGAGTGTTAGTCATATATATATATATATATATATATATATATATATATATATATATATATATATATATATATATATATATATTTCTCTCTCTCTCTCTCTCTCTCTCTCTCTCTCTCTCTCTCTCTCTCTCTCTCTCTCTCTCTCTCTCTCTCTCTCACTGACGGGTGTTAAGTACCAGGAGCCTGCATGGTAAGGACCAGGTATGCTGGCTGTTTAGTTCGCCACTCACCTGGCTGAAGCAAGGTCATTTCATTCATAAAAAATACCTGAAGTATATGCTCTATTTAATTGTAACACCTCTTTGTCCCTCAATTTGAGGTCCCTTACCTCTAGCATCAGGGGCTTCTTGACCTCTTATTTTGAGGTGCCTTACTTCTAGCATTAGGGGCTTTTTTACCTCTATTTTGAGGTGCCTTATCTCTAGCATTGGGGGCTTTTTGATCTCTATTTTGAGGTGCCTTATCTCTACCATTAGGGGCTTTTTGACTTCTGATTTGGAGGTGCCAGGTGCCTTATCTCTAGGATTAGGGGATTTTTTTACCTATATTTTGAGGTGCCTTATCTCTAGCATTAGGATCCTATTTACCTCTTTTTTTCGGTGTCTTAACTATAGATTTAGGGGCTTTATGACCTTCGATCAAAGGGATTAACCGGTGATGAAGTGTGGAACAGAGGTAGATGGAGAACGCTGGCCAGAAATATCGACCCCATATAAAAATGGGGAAAGATGCTGAGAAAGAAAGTGCCTTATCTCTAGCATTAGGGGCTTTTTGACTTCTGATTTTGAGGTACCTTATCTCTAGCATTAGGGGCTTTTTGACCTCTGATTTTGAGGTGCCTTATCTCTAGCCTCTAGCATTAGGGGATTTTTGACGTTATTTTGAGGTGCCTTATCTCTAGCATTAGAGGCATTTTGACCTATTTTTTGAAGTGCCTTGTCTCTAACATTAGAAGCTTTTTTTTTACCTCTATTTTGAGGTGTCTTATTTCTAGCACTAGGAACTTTTTGATCTCTATTTTGAGGTGCCTTATCTCTGGCATTAGAGGTTATTTGACCTGTATTTCAAGGTGCCTTATCTCTAGCATTAGAGTCGTTTTTTTTTTACCTATATTTTGAGGTGCCTTACCTCTAGCATTAGGGTTTTTTACCTTTATTTTGAGGTGCCTTATTTATAGCATTAGAGGCTTTTTGACCTCCATTTTGAGGTGCATTACTTCTAGCATTAGAGGCTCTTTGACCTCTATTTTTAGGTGCCTTATTTATATCATTAGCGGCTTTTTGACCTCGATTTTGAGGTGCATTACTTCTAGCATTAGAGGGTCTCTGACCTCTCTTTTTAGGTGCCTTATTTATAGCATTAAGGGCTTTTTTACCTCGATTTTGAGCTGCATTACCTTTAGCATTAGAGGGTCTTTGACCTCTCTTTTTAGGTGCCTTATTTATAGCATTAAGGGCTTTTTTACCTCGATTTTGAGGTGCATTACTTCTAGCATTAAAGGCTCTTTGACCTCTATTTTTAGGAACCTTATATATAGCATTAGGGGCATTTTTACCTCAATTTTGAGGTCCATTACTTGTAGCATTAGAGGCTCTTTTACCTCTATTTTTAGGTGCCTTATTTATAGCATTAGGGCCTTTTTTAAGCTCTATTTTTATGTGCCTTAATTCTAGCATTAAGGTTTTTTAACCTCTATTTTGAGGTGCCTTAATTCTAGCATTAAGGTTTTTTAACCTCTATTTTGAGGTGTCTTATTTCTCGTATTATGGGCTTTTTTACCTCCATTTCAAGGTGACTTCCAGCATTAATGGCTATTTTACGTCTTCGTTTAAAAGTTCTTAGTTGCTGTTCTCTTTTATCTGTTCTATTTTTTCAAGTTCTTTAGTTTTTCGGTTTCCTTTATTTCATCTTCCAGTTTCCTTAGCTCGTCAATTTCCTTCGAGATTTCATCGTATTCTTTCCTAGTTCGTCAGTTTCCTTCTAGATTTCAAGAGAGATTTCAGTGCCGTGTGTCGTCAGTTCGTCAGATTCTTCAGAGAAATCGATGGCATTCATGTCTTTGTCCATTAGGGCGTTGGGTAAAGACAGGAATGCAATAAATTTTCTCTTTCAAACGTCATCACGCTAAAGTAAACGACGAGCAACACAATATATTTACCAATACGATCTGGATATGACCTTCCTTCAATGTCGAATTTTGGGACTATCCTGTTGAAGAACCACACGTCACTCACCGTTCAGTTGAACCATTCTGTCTCCGTCCTTATTTCCTTAGTTCCAATAGTCTCCAATTATAGGACATCGTTGCAAAAGCCCAAGGATCATTCAAGGCGCGTACATTATGTTCTTCAAAGCTCGGCAACTTCTGCAGCAACCACCAAAACCAGCTGTAGATGAAGGTGTTCCGAAGAGGTTCCTGTTGATCCTGTAGGAGTAATACACAATTCTCACAGTCAGTTCCCTGTTCCAAAAATACCCATTAACAATGTTCACTGCGTTGCATGCTTAGTTTGAAAAAAAAAGAGATCAGGTCTTCAGAAGTCATTTGAAGCTCGTGCGGAGCCTTTCAGAACTTCTCCGGGAAGATTCTGTTCTGGAGTCATTCAGAACTTCATGCTAAGCCTACAGCTATGTCTTCTGAAGCCTTTTGAAGATCCCGGAAAATTTTCTTCAGGTGCCGTTCAGGGAGCTCCAGGAAGAACCTATTCTAGAGTCATTCAGAACTCCATGCTAAGTCTACGGCTATTTCTTCTGAAGGCATTTGGAGATCCGGGAAAGTTTTCTTCCTAAGCCGTTCAGAAATTCTGTTGTAGGGTCATTCAGAACTCCATGCTAAGTCTATGGCCATTTCTTCTGAAGCCATTCAGAGACCCGTGAAGATTTTCTTCCGAAGGAATCGCGAAAAAACTCTTCTTTCGTTTTAATAAACCCTATAGTCAATTTCTTTTAGCGAGACAGATTTGCACCGACTCGCAGCGGTGCCCATTTAGCTCGGAAAAGTTTCCTGATCGATGATTGGTTAGAATTATCTTGTCCAACTAATCAGCGATCAGGAAACTTTTCCGAGCTAAAAGGGCACCGCTGCGAGTCTGTGCAAATCTGCCTCGCTAAAAGAAATTGACTATAGTAACTCATCATCATCATCATCATCATCATCATCATCATCATCATCATAATAATAATAATAATAATAATAATAATAACAATAATAATAATAGTAATAATAAACTACAGTACATGATTTGAGTTATGGATTTGAGTCTGAAAGTTCTGAAGTCGTTCAACGCTCGGCTTTGTAATTTGAAGGAAAAGTTAAGAGACTGAATAGGAAGATGAAAAGATAATCAATACTATAATTTATTACTTTCATTATTAAGTAACGCCTGAAGCGCGCTCGGCGATCGAACTCGGGCGAAGGGTAATTGACGTTTTCAGCAAACCGCATTGAAATAACCGAATGCTTCCACTTATTTTTTCAGGTTTGAGATTTAAAACAACCCATTTTCGGTACGAATTGATATCAGAGCCGTTCGAAACAGAAAATACGTCTCGGAAAAACGCATTTCATGAGTACTTTAATGAAGAATTCATTTTAGATAATCAGTAATGATGTAATATTTACATGATTTTTCCATTGGAATTATTACTTTCGATATTTTTTTCGAAGGCGATGGATGTTACTGTGTATATGTTATGTTTCTACCAATGGTTTATGTCTTCACACACACACGCACGCACACACGCATATATATATATATATATATATATATATATATATATATATATATATATATATATATATATATGTGTGTGTGTGTGTGTGTACATTTGTGTGTGTCATCAGCCATGACTGGTCCACTGTAGAACAAAGACCCCAGACATGCCACTTAAGTTCGTCTTCTCTTCCTTCCCCTGCTTCTTTTACAATCTGTAGGGACACATTCTACAAGTCTTGATGTCCATCTATTGTCTGACATTCTCATTATATGTTCTGTCCATGTCCATTCCTTTTTCTTACATGTTAGAATATCTAATACTGTAGTTTGCTCTCGTATCCATGTTGCTTTATTTATGTCTCTTATTGTTGTTATTATCATCATTCTTTCCATAGCTCTTTCAAGTTATAATCAGCTCATGTTGCAAGGCCTTTAGTAAAGCTCCAAGTTTCTAATACTTAAGTTAATACTGTTAGGACCATCTGATTAAATACTTTCTTTTGTAGAAAAAAAATATTATATATATATATATGTATGTATATATATATATATATATATATATATATATATATATATATATATATATATATATACATACACACACATATACATGAATACATATATAATGAATACACAACGTCTCATCGGCGTCCAAAATCGAAGACAGCTTCTCCTCGGACAGATCGTCCTGCAGATAGTTTTCAGGATAACACCAGAAATACGTTTACTTTTCTCCATTTATTTTTTGGAATCGACATGTGTTTCGGATCACTTCGCGACCATTCTTTAGGACTACATTGACTTTAGGAACTACACATTAATATAAAGATTATGGTGGCGAAAATTTGATCAAATTTTC
>NC_090728.1:169352943-169357943 GCF_036898095.1 Palaemon carinicauda
TTCAATCCTCCATTACTCCGCATTGCCCTCGGTGCACTGTTGGTATTACTTATAGATCTTAGCACATTCCCTTCGTCCCCCTAGTTGCAATCACGTTTTAGTCATCAACTATACCCCAATTCTGCTTCCTTTCTTCTATTTTGCTGTTCAATCCCCTAAATTTTACTTGATACTGCAACTGCTGGATTTTTCCCTTATTGCACACGGCACAGAATGACCTTTCAACACCCTGTACCAGGGCCTATGGCCGAAATTCATGAATAGTATCCAATTTTCCTTTAATATAATTGCACATGACAAGGATAGTATTGACAATGAGCTTATGAAGACGTCTTAGAACGTAAGGAAAATTGATTTGAGAAATTTTCACGAGAATGATTCCGGTAAGATGGTGGTGGTGAAAGATCCGCCTTGGCATGTGCAAGGTACAGTTGGACACACGAGTCTCTGGTACACCTCGCTCCAAGGAAGCGCACCCTGTGACACCCTTACTTTGCTGCGAGTAACCAAACAGATCAAGTAGGAAGAGATGGCAGAGGTGGTGGGCGGGGCAAAGCGCTAACTCGCTGTGTGGGTAGGGTGTAACAGGGTGCACTTCCTCAGAGTGAGGTGTACCAGGTATTTCTGTGTCCAACTGTTCGTGTTTTTGCTTGCATTATGGCAAGACGAATCTCCCACCGCACCACATCTTGCTAGAACCATTCGTATGAAGATTTTGTTTTTGAAATAATTTTCCTTAATGTCTTTTCATAAGCTCATTATCAACATCCTCTTCATCCTGTATAATGAGTGTGATATAGAGGCGTGGATAGATAGAGGAAGATAGTTAGGTAGATAACATATCTTTAAGGGACAACGCTGTGTTTTTATATAAATATGGTCCATTCTTCTGCATACAACTTGGAAGTTTAATCATAAAGTAATCCGTCGCTTATTTGTATTCAAAACCCCATTATCAAAATCAGGAATGCTTTAGTAGGTAATTGGTGAATTTAGTTAAAAAAGATTAACCCACCTTTTAATGTAAGACAGGTTTAAGGTTTTATAAGGAAGGTAGTAAATCAATGGGTTAATAATTATCTGAAAGGAAAGTTGAATTTATCCAACTTGAGCCTAATTATAAGCTAAATTTCATTTCGGTGTGTATCATTCAAATTTTCATGGCTTTTACCAGACACCTCTACGTACAGTTCCATATTCATGATCTATTTGCTATATGATTTATAGTTTTCAGGTTAATTGCGTGTTGTGTGAATTTAAAGAGTTCGATACTAATCAAGAGGGTTCGGATTAGTGCACTTTTATATTTTATTCCTACAGCCGTTTGAACATGAAATCCTTTTTGAGATTTCGCATTTTACTAGTCTAAATACCTTTCATCTGTCGATTATAAGATATTTAATTAAATTATTAGTTTTCGTGGGACAGTTTTCCCATTTTGTCTGCACAAAGTACCAATGAACATTCAACTTTCCTAACACAAATTCCTTACTGTCATTTATGAGCGGAAAAGATAAAATTAGTGAATATTGTATACCATATGTTTTCCTTTTGGTCAGTTTATAACTATTTGATTTTACCCCTTCATCGTTAATTTCCCCCGTTTTTTATTCACCGCGGTACCGAAAATGTTTACCTCTTGTATATTTTCTTCTATTTATTAAAAATAATGGATAAGTAAGCTTGACTATAAGTAGGGGATCATGTTCCAATATTTTGGTCATTAGTTTTTTTTCTGAAACTGATCATGTAAAGAAAATGCACTCTAAAATGGACGGAAATTATTATTGGAAGATGGATGTGGCAGATGTGAGAATGTTGAGATGGATGTGTGGGGTGACAAGAAGAGATAAGATACGGAATGAGATAATTAGGGGTACCACAGGAGTTAGAAAACTATCAGATAAGATCCAAGAAAGTAGACTGAGGTGGTATGGTCATGTCATGAGAAGAGATGAACAGTATATTGGGAGGAGAGTGATGGAAATGGAGGTACAGGGAACGAGAAGGAGAGGGAGACCAAAGCGAAGGTGGGTGGACTATATCAAGGATGACCTTCGATGTAAGGTGATGAGGTGTGGGACAGAGGTAGATGGAGGAAGCTGACCAGAAACATCGACCCCACATAGAATTGGGAAAAGATGTAGACAAAGAAGAAGAAGAAGATTAGTTCCCAATCGAAAAAGGGAGTGGGCCGCGGAATTAAAGTTTTATCTTGTGTCTGTCTGTGTATAAGTCAAACTTACCTTTTAATCACAACTGTTCTCTATTCCGTTTGTCTGCCTATCACAGCAAACTTACATTTTTATGGTGAAGTTATGAGCTCAAATACGTTAGATTCTGTACACAACTTTAACCTTGGTTTTAACCTTTGAATTATGAAAGAATGCCTCTTCACTAATTAAGCCCTTTAGATTATAGGGTTCCTGACCGTGTGACGTTGACCATGATTTTCTTATTAGAAATAGCTGTCATCAGGGACATTCTTGTTTCACAAACATATCTCGTCGGGAAAAAAATTGTTGGAGTTCTCTGCCTGTGCGAGAAGATTAATTGTATCGTCTTCAACATTTCGCCTGTCGAAAAGTTCCTAGAATGAAGTTGATTGGTTAGGGGACATATTTTTGTTATCAATAGCCATAGAACGCTCATGTTTGATATTAACTTTACACAGGTAATTCAGGTGTAAAAGAATGTTCTTTTTATTTCCAATTTAGTACTCTAAGAAGGATTATCATGATAAGAAAATCATAGTAATGATATAAATAATAATAATAATAATAATAATAATAATAATAATAATAATAATAATAATAATAATAATAATAAAAAAAAAAAACACGGTCCTGGTTGAGTTAAGGTCTTAGATTCATCCTCCTTGCCAGTTTTGAGGTGCGTCATTGGTTGGTTATCATAGATAGGTATCATTAAATTCCTGTGAATGAAAGGAAGTTTTTTTTTTTATCATATTGGTTTTTATTGTGAAATAAATTATATGATGTATAAAAAGATCTGAATTAAAGATGTATACATTCTGTCTGATATTGTTTCGATACGGAGTTGTAATTCCCATGCCTAACGTTGAAGTTTTTGATAATTCATGGATTGATATAAGACCTAGGTGTTTAAAAACTAAAATTGATTATTTTTCTGCCATAGAAAAAGAGAGCTTTACCTTTTACTGTAAATATATATTCATCCACTCATGCCTTTTTTCATACACGCACACTTGATAAAGTTGAAAGAGCATTGAATTTAGTTATATGCCTTTTTATACAGTGTTCTATGAAGGCCACTTTATGAGTTTTTTATGCAGATAAAGATTTATTCGCTATGAAAACAATCTGTTCTTGCCGAAAGTTATTGTATATCGTGAAGTAAAAATATTCTCCCAGCTGATTTTTGTAAACCTGTTATAAAATTAAATATATATATATATATATATATATATATATATATATATATATATATATATATATATGTATATATATATATATATATAAAATAGTATTCGTATGTTCATACCGATGATATGGAGAGTAGGTTTAAGTTAATAGATTTATGATTTTTATTTTATGACTTGGCCTTTCGCTGTTAAATGGCCAACAGGTTGATTCACAGGAATGAGCTTAATAGTGGATTTGACTTCTTCATCTGGCAATCCTTTTTTCTAATACGAGAGGACTACATGACGATGCCATTAGATTTTAGTATTGGTTACCAGGTGTCTATAAATGGCTTATGCTTTACGGTAGTTATTTTTATTAGGAATTATTTCGTGGTTAGCAACTATTTTCTTGAATGGTAGTCGTACATTGCGTTCTTGAATGAAGTGATTAAGTATTGCACGTTCATTTCTAAGGATAGCATAACTTCATTTTTGTGTACATCATGGATATTCGGAACCAGTGTTCCTTTAGGTATGCATAATTCTTTATCCTGTAATTAGATAAGCTTATTCTTCCGATGCTGTCCTTCGTGTTCGCATGCGGGAATTTACCATTTTCAGTTATATTGAGATATTGTCGTTGATGACATGTAGTATATGACAAGATTCAAGAAAAAATTATATTGCCTGGCACATTTTTTTGAAAAGTCAATCTTCGTTTCTGTCGTGATGAAAATGTGTGCCATATCAACTGCTTTTCAATTCGGTCTGCATTTTCATTTGCAGACTTCATGAACACTAACACACACATGTATATATATATATATATATATATATATATATATATATATGTATATATATATATATAGGTATATATATATACATATATATAGGTATATATATATATATATATATATATATATATATATATATATATATATATATATATATACACACACACATATATATATATATATATATATATATATATATATATATATATATATATATATATATATATATATATACACACACACACACACACACATATATATATATATATATATATATATATATATATATATATATATATATTAGAACAAGTAAAAATATCTTACAATATCGAATTTACTATGATTCGATATCACTGATCAAAAGGGAACTTGAAGGGTATTTGTAGCATATTTGGATAAATTGATATCATGATTGTTAGTGATAAAATTCTCATATATATATATATATGTGTGTGTGTGTGTGTATGTATATATATATATATATATATATATATATATATATATATATATACAGTATATATATATATATATATATATATATATATATATATATATATATATATATATACAGTATATATATATATATATATATATATATATATATATATATATATATATATATATATATACACGCACACACATACATATGTGTGTTCGCTTACGTGTAAGTAGGAAGTTATATTTATGTGCAATAGTGATTAGTGATATATTCTGTCTTATTGCACTAATCATAAAAATTTTTAAAACATACTTGGCTTCCTGACATACAAATATGAATGCGGTTATGAAAAGTTTATTTTACATTAGTGCTAAGTTGC
>NC_090728.1:169367943-169372943 GCF_036898095.1 Palaemon carinicauda
AACGCGTTCCGGCGTGTCCCGGGGACGTTCTTCTTTAAACATTATTAATGGGTTCTGATAATGAAGTAGGGTCGGTATTGATTCTAAATAGCGAAGCATATATTGGCTAATTGCTCTTCCATGAATTAAGCATGGCTAGATACATAGAAGCTTTTAGTTAACGTTTTAAATGGTTGTGGCCTTGCTTGTGAATGTGCCCTCTGAATATGTTTGTTCTGTTTGTGAACAGAAGTTTATTATTATTTTCATTATTATTATTATTATTAGCTAAGCTACATCCCTGGTTGGAAAAGCAAGACTCTATAAGCCCAATGGCTCCAACAGGGAAATATAGCCTAGTGATGATAGGAAAAAAGGAAATAAATAAACTGTAAGAGAAGTAATAAACATTTGATATAAAATATTTTTTTGTTTTTTCCATGTGGTTCATGAAAATTAAAGAACTGTGTATGTTTGATTATATATACTGATATGAGTATTGTATGACTTTTTAAGAGATATTCAAGATCCACTATGAAATGCATAACCACAAAGTCGCCTTTGCTGGATTTTCTAGTTTTCGATTTTCTGTTCGTCATGAATGAAGGTTATTGATCGAACTGTCGATGAACCTCAACACTCGGAGTTGCCATTTTCTGTTCTGCTGCTATTCCTAGTGATATTGTACTTTGTGAGAGAGAGAGAGAGAGAGAGAGAGAGAGAGAGAGAGAGAGAGAGAGAGAGAGAGAGAGAGAGGGGGGGTATCCATGAACCTCTCCATGCTTTCTTGTTGCCTATCATAAATCGAGAGAGAGAGAGAGAGAGAGGTATCCATGAACCTCTCCTTGCTTTCTTGTTGCCTATCATAAATAGAGAGAGAGAGAGAGAGAGAGAGAGAGAGAGAGAGAGAGAGAGAGAGAGAGAGAGAGAGAGAGAGAGAGATGGTATCCATAAACCTTTCTATGCATTCTTGTTGCCTATCATAAATCGATCTGGGATCGAACGCAAGTTTGTTAGATGTGAGTTGCAGCCCCTTTGTTGATGATTTTGCACAATTAAAGACATTTACTAGAGTTGTAGTTCTCGGGAAGCCAAATATGAATGATTTTGGAGATGAAGTAGATGGACACGTGCATACGTACAAACAAGTTCTGTAAAGCTTGTTAACATTGGCTCCGCTTTGTGTTTGCATGACTTTTATTTGTACTTGTAAGTTTAGGCTGGATATTTCTCTTGAATTTTGAATCTCTCTCTCTCTCTCTCTCTCTCTCTCTCTCTCTCTCTCTCTCTCTCTCTCTCTCTCTCTCTCTCCCTCTCTCTCCCTCCAAAAAAAATTGTATCCGTGCATACAGGCAATGTCAGGATATTTATATTTTTTTTTTTTTAGTTTTATTAAAGAGTATTTTGTGATTCTAATTTCGTGTCTTGCTTGAAGACTGGTATTTATTTATGATTAGCTGTGATAATGGTAAGTTTTGCCTTTTCAATTTTTTTAATTAATCAAAAGTGCTGTATGTTCTAGTGTATTATATTTCAATCAAATGTTTCATTAAAATGTTTGGCAAAGTTCTGAAAAATATATATGAATAAAAAGGGCGAATAGGAATGAAAATGAAGGACCTTGTTGGTGTTTTTGTTGATACTGTGTCTAATAAGTTATTTATTTTCTGAAATCTAATACTTTATAAACAGGCATGGTGAATTTTTATATAAAGCCTTTATAGAATCATATATTCTACAATAAATGGTATTTTTTTGTAGAATTCCTATACGAATTTGCTTTTTAACTCGGTTCATCCTTAATTCTTCGAAAGATTAGCTACGATGGTCTTCCTTTATCTGTCTTGGTATTAAGAACGTTCGCAAATTATCCACCGAATTAATCTGGGTAAATATTCTCACTTCCTTGGAGGAGATTTTCTCGTGAAAAGTGTGAACGAATCAGGAGACATGTTTTTCTCGTGGGGAGTTAGTATACGTAACATAATTAAGGTCAAATATGATTCCATTTTAATTCGTTTATGTTTTATGATTAGATTTAAATCAATTTGATTCTGCACTCCGTTCATCCCCTGCTCACTCCCTCGACAACAACGATTAGCGACCCTAATTGCTGACCTCACAGGTATTTATAGTCAGTCAGCAATGCAAGGGAAGGAGAGAACGTAAGGTACATTTGTCTTTGATACGATCTCTTGTAGGACAGTGTAAAGGGAAATGTCTAAGTCCGGCTGAGTTATTTGACCTCATCCAAACGAACAGCTAATCAGCCGACCCGAGGTTGTAAATACACCGTTAGTCCGGCATAATGCGGCTGAAATGTTGCCGGCTGGCAGTGTCGAAATGTGGAGACCGTATCCCTTAGACTTTTTCAATCCCGTCCTATTAATTTATCCGGGTCAATTGTCAAGTAATAATTTTTATTTTGGTTAACCCACTGGAATGTTTGAATTTGTTAGTATTTTTTTCAATCGACCATAAGGGAAATTCTAAGAAATGACTATTAGAATTGTATCTATTTTGCTTATATAACCAGAACAATGAATGTTCTCTATAAAGTTCCATAAGTAAAATATATTAATTTAGAAATATCTGTACTGTACTTCTTTTAACAATTGATGAAATCTGATTTATATGAAGAGCGATAACTTGAAAATTCAAAGGTTATCGGAAAATGGATTCAATTAACATATTTCTAGACACTACAATTCAGTAATTCAAACTGGTTCACGGAAGCTGACAGTCAGTAGCACGAAAGGCAGCACCCAACGCCACATGAATTCGGTATCATTATACATTCACGTCTCAGAAGTGATTTCATTAATCCTCAGACACCTCGCTTTTAAAATTGACAATAAAAACGCTCCAAATGTATAATTTATCACTGACAACGAAGTCTTGTAAATTGTTGCACGTCGAGTTTTGCGAGTGTCTGACCCAGCAGGTTTTTATTAATCCGAAAGATGAAGTGTTCTTTTTTCTTGTCTCCATGGATGCATTATTTGTCCTCTTTTTTTTTTTAATTATCATTATTGTTGGATGACATGTTAGCCTGCTAAAGCATCGTAATGGTAATGTTATATTAGTAATAATAATAATAAAAAAAAATAGGTTTTTGTTTAATAAGCGTTGAACGTGTTGACAAGACAAGTATAAGAGCTATATATTAAATTCTAGACATACCGTAATCTAACATATATGCCTTAGATGTGTACGTATAAACTTAGTATGAAAGACAAAACATAATTGCTGGACAGATTTTCTTAAAGTCGTAAAACTCTGATGTTCACAATTTGAATGAATGAATTGTAGTGTCTGGAATAACGTTAATTCACAGATGCTAGTCTATTAAGAGGGTGTTAGGAGCCATGAATGATTCGGTGTCAAAGATTGTATTGTTAGGATTATGATAAACATGTGTATTTACACACGCATATATTTATATGTGTATACAAATCTGTTTCTATGGGCACCCTTACATATATACAGTACTCTCTCTCTCTCTCTCTCCTCTCTCTCTCTCTCTCTCTCTCTCTCTCTCTCTCTCTCTCTCTCTCTCTATATATATATATATATATATATATATATATATATATATATATATATATATTAGGGAGAGAGAGAGAGAGAGTATATATATATATATATATATATATATATATATATATATATATATATATATATATATATATATATATATATTAGAGAGAGAGAGAGAGAGAGAGAGAGAGAGAGAGAGAGAGAGAGAGAGAGAGAGAGAGAGAGAGAATGTAGTACGATAGCCTGTATAATGTTGTGACGATATGTTGGCAAAGGTTACATAAAGTTTTAGGCAAAACATGGTAAAGATATACGATCTTAAAATGCATTGAAAATAGGCACTACAAACTCTTTAGGCCTAGTTACTAATATGTAACGGTGGGTATTTCGGTATTATCTTGACTCATTGGTGCATGTGACCTAACTTTTGCCCTAGGGTTGCCCATCTGCTTCAGAGCTTCTGGTTTGGCCAGCATTTGTTCCTTAGGTGAAGGATTCGTACTCTAATTGGTAGGCAGCTGTTTGTGTGATTTATGAGAGATATAGAAAGATAGGTAAAAGTTAGTTTTTATTTTATGATTTTGGATGATGTGGATATCGTAGTTGTATGTTTGCTGATAAAATGGACGAGAGAAAGTATTATCTTGCTTAATTTGTCCATACAGCTTATGGGAAAGCACATATACACACATGATATATATATATATATATATATATATATATATATATATATATATATATATATATATATATATATATATATATATATATATATATATATATATATATATATATATATATATATATATATAATGTGTGTGTAAATAATTGTGCGTGTCAACTCCGTTATTTTAAGTGGGTTACGCTACACTAAGCATTTGTTGTAATCTAATTCAAAATCTATACCTTTAGAAAAAATAGTTAAAACAACGAATAGAATTTTGTCAAAAACCTAGTTTGATGAAAGATTATTTTTCTAAAATGACTTAATATCTTGAAATAGGACTTTTGTTCCGAGTAAGCGTTCGATTTCAAGGCTTAATTGTGAAACACAGGTTCCATATTTAAAGAGTCCTTTAGTTATCAGCAGTATATATAGTAAAAGGCCACAGTTGGTACTAGACCAAACAACGTGAACTCACTCTGACCTTCCAAGAAATCTAGGTTAGTATTGCAGCTTGTCTCACATCTTTTGTTTGTTAAGAAACAGCTAAAGTACAATCCTTTGTTGAACATAAGAATTGGAGGAAATATTTCTAAACGGATCGATTATTAGGAAAGCCTAAAGGATTATAGCACAGCTGGGATGCTTAATCCTCCAAACGATCTTGGCTTCTGGTTTATATTATTTTTACAAGAAGACGCTGGCGGAAAGCGCGTTGGCGGAGGCTTTTGTTTTGAAGTTGACTTATTTTAACGTTGCATTCCACCCTTTCCCGCCAGGCCACCACCAGGAGTGAGCCCACCGGCATATTCTGCGT
>NC_090728.1:169377943-169402943 GCF_036898095.1 Palaemon carinicauda
CGAATCATCAATTGTTTCCCACCTGATAGATAGGATGTGCAACGCTATGTTACTTCTTCTGGATGATAGGTACTCTAAATGATATGAGATAATCATATTAATTGCGTAATGTTTGGGGAATTCGTGTGAGAAATTGCAGACGAGAAAACGCGAATGTCATTTTTATTTAGTTCTGTCTGGTATCGTAGACACTGCGGGTTTGTGATTAATTATTCTTTTGATTTGAAAATGATGACTCGATGTTCCTCCTCTTCAATGTCGTGTTTTTCTCGCTCCATTTCTTCCTCTGTCTTTTTTTTTCTTTTTTTCATTCCCGTTCCATCTTTCTTTTTTCCACTTCCTCTGGCCCTCCTTTTGTTTTTGTTCTTTTTCTTTCCAATTCTTTCTCCTCATTCCCCATCTTTCCCCTCTTACTTTGTACTTACTCCTTTCATCTCTTTCTACCAACTTTACATTCTCCTGCCTACGCTTATATTTTCTATCCCCCATTAAAGCTTCCCCCTTTTACTCCCTTCCTCAAACCCTTACTTATCCGCCAGTTCCTTAACAACTTAGTTAGCTCATTTCTATTTCTGACTCCCTCTTGAACTCTTTTGAAAGTCCGACTATAGCTCACTCTGATAAAACTGATTGATAAGATGCAATTTTTTACCAAAGTGGCGGTATACTTCCTTATCACTGTAAAGTTTGTAATAAGATAATAGATGATTCATATACTGTACGTAGTCAATAATGCCTGCGTGTAAACTTACGTGCAGAGAGAGAGAGAGAGAGAGAGAGAGAGAGAGAGAGAGAGAGAGAGAGAGAGAGAGAGAGAGAGACAGAGAGAGAATTTAATCCATATCTTATTAATTGTTTCATCCAGATAACTTCCGATAACTTTCATAGTTTCCTCTTCGAACTTTCGTATTGAAATTATACATTTTGACACACCACTGAACACTCGTTTCAGTTATTTGTTCATCTTCCTCCCCCCTCTGTCTATATGTCTCTGGTCTCTACCGCTCTCAGCTTTTATGTGGATGTTACCATAGGTATTCGGGATTATTTTTTTCTTTTTTGGAAGTAAATGTCTACCGTCCAGTTTAAGGTTTGAACTCTGATTGTCCAGTCATCGGATAGATGCTACCACTGAGGTAAGGAGAGAGAGAGAGAGAGAGAGAGAGAGAGAGAGAGAGAGAGAGAGAGAGAGAGAGAGAGAGAGATCGTTACTGTAATTTATTTTAGGTTCCTGAATGGCCTCTAATTTCCTTTCCTAATTTTGAGAACCGTCAAAAAATCCCTCTAATTGGGTATGTCTTTTGTGCGCGCCTGTCACCCCCTGTTGACTTTCTTCCTCAGAGTAACGTCATCTCCATTCAAGTTACTTTTTTCCCCCACCTCCATCTTTTGAGTACGCGCGCGTGCGTAATGGTGTCACCTCAATGGCGCCAACCTTTAGAGTTCGATCAACAATGGTCTAGACACCTGCTTTTTACCAATAAATTATTGCCCATACAAACCGTCCGACGAAAAGACCTTTGTAAAGGTTTGCCTTGCCGTCCGCCATGTTGAGGGAAGGACATTTTTCTGCATTCAATTCTTTTTATATTGTAATCTTCCGTTATTGATTGGAATGTTTTTATAAGAGGGGTGCAATGTTTAGAAATTATTATTGTTGAGGAATCAGCGTTCTTATTTAGAGATTTAGACTCCACCAAAGTTAAAACCCTCAACGAAAATACAATTTGTAAGTCTTATCCTACACTTTCCCACGTCCCTACGTGAGTACACTGACCATCATATTATTATTATTATTATTATTATTATTATTATTATTATTATTATTATTATTATTATTTTAATTATTATTATTGTTATTATTATTAGTTTAGTCATTTTATTTATTATTCTGATATATTTTTATTATGGAAACTGTCTAACAACATATGCATTATTTTGGATAACCGGATGATAACTTCTTTGAAGCTTATCAAACTTAGCTCCCAATCTTGTATTTTTCATACTGAATTATGAGACTTTAAAAAAGAATATATATTTGTGCTTTAAATCGTGGCTATATCGTGAAACAGTTTTTCTTGACCAATTACTTTTTACGATGGTTTATTGATTTTAGTTGTAACCTATGATGTAAATTTGAGGAATTTAACTGTAAAATGTATTTCCCCAAATTTTGACGTCGTCTTACCATCAGGAGATGATAATTGAAGAGGATGGGAAACGATAAGCATACCTGTGAATACATCTTTAATTAAATTGTTGTTATGTTGTAAACCTATTACAATTCTAGGATTGCATTGAAGTAGATTCTTATATTCTCGTTTCCGGATATATAAAAAATATATGTTATGTATTCATAGTTGTCAATATTTTTAGCTTAAATAAATCATTGTGTCCAGACAAGAATTAACATTTTCCTGTATGTCCAGTATACGCACGACACACACACACACACACACAGAGAGAGAGAGAGAGAGAGAGAGAGAGAGAGAGAGAGAGAGAGAGAGAGAGAGAGAGAGAGAGATAGCTAAATAGCCGTAGCATTGTGTAAATGAATGACTTGTGGTCTTCGTCGGTAGACATTAGGGAGCCATTGTCGTGTGTGCCAGGTGAGTCACAATCGCTGCCCCTGTCAAGTAGGAGACAGACAAACAGGCAGACAGAGCGACTCTTGTTAAGCGATAACAATGACGAACTGTCACTCGGCGTTATTTCCGATGGTTCATTGTTACTTTTGATATTGTTTCTTGGACGTAGGGTATCCTGGATCGACGGGCATAGGTCACGGCATACCGCATTGTTTTGTTTACGTTTATTTTCCTATAATAATAATAATAATAATAATAATAATAATAATAATAATAATAATAATAATAATAATAATTTCAGCAAAAGCCATATACAGTTACAATAGGGGTACAGTGATCTTACACTTTTGACATCAGTAAAAAAAAGATGAGATATGCAATAATATCAATGATATATTACAAACATCAATCAATCTGATTGAATTATTTAATGTAGGCCTATTGTTGTTATGAGAGATATGATCTTACAATGATAGTTTTGATAGTATTATCTTACGCTTATTCGTTCTTTAAAATTTGATTTAGGCAGTCACTTTTTTAGCTGATAGGAAAGATGGTGAAAGAAGAGTGATGGTAATAAGCTAGCTACCCATGGTAGGGAATATTTTGGAAAGTAATAGTCAGAGTAATGTAAAGTGTGGTTTAACCAAAATTTTATTTTTATGATGGTACATTTTTCATTTTACGGTCTTAAAATTTTATACAATAATTACTTTTTTTTTTTTTTTTGAAATGTTATTCTTGTTTCCTGGTATTCTTGAATTCCATTGATCTGATTCCTTCTTCCAGTTATTTGTTGTCTTTTTATTTCAAATAGACGTAGTTTTCCTTGAGCTAATTATTCTAATGTCAAACGCTGGGTTTGCTTATAGATTTACGTAGATTTTTTTTTTTTTTTTTTTTTTTTGGAAAAGAAATAGTTGTACGAAAAGGCAAACGTGTTCGAAGATTGCCCGTTTAATGGTACTGTATGTCCTTTGCCGCATGTAAACAATAAGAACGTATATTTTAAAAGGCTTTTTATCTGAAACTTCTTAATTTTTGTTATAAATAGACTTGGTTTTCTGCATCACTGATTTTTTTCGTGACATACGCGTACACATAATTATATATATATATATATATATATATATATATATATATATATATATATATATATATATATATATATATATGTAATATGTGTGTGTATGTTTGTCTTTCTGGCTGTCTGTGTGTTAGTCCGTAAGTGTTGATGTACGTTGTTTACTCAGTGTCCATAATTCTTATTCCTGTTCTTCTTAAACTGTAAGTCAGTGCTGTTCGAACTCGTAATTGTGGATGTTTGTCTATACTGTACTTATCTAATCATCGGCACGTCACTGATGTATAGATAAGAACTATGAAGTATTAATCAAGGTTTTAATTTTTTATGAAAATTTTCTAATCAGCTTCTACTGAGTCAGTGCATAAAACCAATAGACTTGAAGTGTTTTGCTTGAGCATGCAGTAGAATGTACAGTAAATGTCTGCTTATGTTTTATACACGAGAAATGTAAGATACAAATTTGATATATAAATGTCTTGAAGATATTTTGTTTGGAATTAAGATAATTTCTTAGAACTTTGATACATAAATATCTCGAAGATATATTGTTTGGAATTAAGATAATTTCTTTGAACTTTGATACATAAATATCTCGAAGATATATTGTTTGGAATTAAGATAATTTCTTTGAACTTTGATACATAAATATCTCGAAGATATATTGTTTGGAATTAAGATGATTTCTTAGAACTTTGATACATAAATATCTCGAAGATATATTGTTTGGAATTAAGATAATTTCTTTGAACTTGGTTCTGTATGGATATGCTGTAGTTTTGAAAGAGTTACGCTGTATAGTTATTTTTATATATTCTACTCTACTGTAGTTAGTTCCATTGTTAGTTATGGCCTGTCTGCATAGGCTCTCATCTACAATAGGTTTGGACTTAAATCAGTTTAAGTCTTACGGCTGCGAATTAAGGGACTTCCAGTTATCTGGTCTGGGAATATGCAGTTCGCGTGTATCATAGCAGTTTGATTGGACTAAGGACCTCATGGTTGTATAAAAATAGCTAGTGGGTCTCTATTGCTCTTCCTTATTATATAGTACTATAAGCTTCGTCCCACCAGGATTAGCCTACCTTTTTATTCAACCAGACTACTGACTCTATTCTATACTACCCAAGCTTAAAATGCCCCTTGAGCTGGTGTGTTCACTGTTATTAAAATGAGAGGGACCAACGTAATGTAGCTTTGAAAGCCGCCGGAGTGTTTTAATTCAACGACTGACGCACCTTTGATGAGTGTGATCTCATGAGGCATTCGGATTGGGAAACATCTGTTGATTTTGGTGGGCACGTGTAAGGATCGTTTGGTAGGCCTAAATGGCGGTTGTAAGTTTGGCCTTTATGCGCCAACAGCAGCCCCTCCCCTCTCCCAAAATAAGATCCGCGTGCGCTCAGGCACACAGAAACACGCACAGACACACGGTCATTGTTATTGTGTTGAGGATAGTGTATCACGTTTGTATAACATAGTGTCCTTTTCAACCCACTCTCTTGGCTCAGTGATAAGAACTGCTTTAGATGTCTTTTATGTTCCTGCTATTAACTGATAAGGGACATGAGCTATCGAAAAATATATGTAAGAGTTAAGTTTCATAGTTGTTGTTTTGACGAGAATAATGATATGCACTGTACAGGTTTACATTCTTAATATTTATCATTTTATAAATAACACCAACGAAAGGAATGAGTCTTAAGCTGCTTGTATAATCGAAACTTATGAAGGATATGTTTGTATGGATATTTCAAGAGCCCTTGGACAATCAGAAAGGTCTTAACCCCATCTTATTAAATTATGAGACGATATCAGTATTCTCCCACATTGCACCGGTAGATCCGATTTGATTTTTTTTTTTTACTTGCGTTGAATTGTAATGGATTGAATCATGGTTACGTGACTGTCTGTTGGTTTATTAGAATTAATTTGACAATGATATGCATGGACGACTAGTTTCGTCATGTACCAACATATTACTGAAAGTTTAATGGTTCACATTAGATATTCAGAACGACACTGCTGGCACACACACAGATATATATATATATATATATATATATATATATATATATATGTATATATATGTATATATATATAAATATATATATATATATATATATATATATATATATATATATATATATATATATATAATAACACATAACATAACGTGCGCTGACAACACCAATACGTTCTTGTGCAGTTGGTATTTTACAACATTTAATTCGGGTATAACTTGAATGGATGAGCGAAAAAGAAAGCTCATACCAATGTCTTTCCATGTCGTCCCAAAACTATATTAGAGAAACACACACACACACACACACACACACACACATATATATATATATATATATATATATATATATATATATATATATATATATATATATATATATTTATTTATATGCACTAATTACGTTTTTTATACTATAGTTTTCCAATTTTGGCCGTTACCTAAACTTTTAGAAGTGTAGATGCTGCGCTCATATACAAATAACCCGTAGCATAGGCATTTGCTTAGTTTATTGTTTAACAGAATTGAGTTTCCTTATTTGTAATAAAGAATTAAAAATGGCATGAGTCATACGAATCCTAGTCTTTCCTATTCGCAATGGCCTCAGTTTTATGTTAAGGTTAGATATTTGTAGATTCGTTTCTTACAGAAAGCGAATAAACATCATCAGAAATCACAAAAAATATCATTGAAGAGTAATGAGAGATTTCATATTTAACTTAGATCTTGGGGGTTAATATAGATGACTTGTTGACTGACAAGGTAATCTCTGGATAAAGGGTACGATTTAGCAATTAGTTGATAATTATTATTAATTTTTTGTTTACATTTCAACGGTGGAAAAAATCTCTGCAGTTAAACCAGTATTATTATTATTATTATTATTATCATTATTACTACAAGCTAAGCTACAACCCTATTTGGAAAAGCAGGATGTTATAAACCCATTGGCTCCAACAGGGAAAAATAGCCCAGTAAGGAAAGGAAACAAGGAAATGAATAACCTACAAGAGAAATAATAAGCAATCAAAATTAATCATTTTAAAAAAGTAACGAAATTACATTTGATCTTTCATAAAAAATCTATAAAAAGTAGTAGTAGTAGTAGTAATGGCGATCTTTACATTAAGTTTGTTTTTGTGATGCTCCTCTTGCTTTTCAGCATTTCGTGTATGGCATTGTTTGGTCGTTTGGAACAAAGCCGTGATTCTCTAGTAATATAGACGATCTATTCTGGCATCTGTTCCACCGGGTTCCGTGACGGTGCACACTACTTCTGGAAAATCGTGTGAAAAAGCAGAGTGGGATATCCTCCAACTTTCCTCGTTTCATTTTTCATTGCCTTTGTTTTGCAGTTTCCTGCAACCTCCGTTTTTCCCCGTAGATTTTTTCTCCTGGGATTTTCTGTAGATTTCGCTGTTCGCACGAAAGCTATTCTCGTTTAGAACAAATATTTCACTGGGCAGTGATAGACGCACATCTCTCTCTCTCTCTCTCTCTCTCTCTCTCTCTCTCTCTCTCTCTCTCTCTCTCTCTTTTGCTTTTAAGAATTTTGGGGCCATACAGAGTAATATGGGCATGTTTTGATATATCCATTGCACCTTTTTCTTAATACCTTAGAACTGAATAATGTACCTGGCTATCAGTCAACTCTGGATGGTAGCATTCGTTGACGTACGTTGAGAAGGGAGGGGAGAGGAAACAATATTGAACCCTTATTAACATAGAGAGTTCAGACTAGGTAATACGAACAGGTAATCATTTCCCCCCTCTTAAAATGTTGAATTCAATAACGTATATTATTACGGAGAGAGAGAGAGAGAGAGAGAGAGAGAGAGAGAGAGAGAGAGAGAGAGAGAGAGAGAGAGAACGTACTATACCAATCTAAGGCAACTCTATATATGGTGATCTGCCTCATCCGATAATCTATTTGGTAACGATTTCGATCTTTGCTTATTCTAATGTGAAATGTTTACTCGCGTTTCTTAAACCATAACCTGGGCCGCATCTCTTATCGAGGGCGAGCCTGTAAAAATAAAGCCAAAGAGTATTGTGTAAGTGCTATCTGAGTTTTTAATCTCTCATGTCGGTGTGGGTTTGTTATTTTAGGGGAAGTGACGTAGGCTGACTATCTCTCGTATCACTCTTATCTTTTATTCCCATCGCTATATGTTTAACCCTTTTTTTATCACTTTTCGCCCCCGTTTAACTGTCTTTATGGTTTTGTTCTGTCTCTATCTTCAACCTATTTGCAACAGCCTCCACTATTTTTTTTTTCTTCTTCTCTGTTTATTTCTTTTCCTTTGTCTCCTATATCTCTCTGTTCGGGTATTAGACTCGCTTCGTGTAATATATCCATCTTTATCCGCTTTTTGGACTTATAGACTAAACTTACTTCATGTAATATATCCATCTTTATCCTTTTGAGCTCTCTCCGTTTCCTACATGTCTCTCTTACGTCTATCATTGTAGTATCCTTCGTTTAACCGTCGCATTGTCCCCTTGATGTACCAGACAGCTGTGGCTAGAGTGAGTGTTGTACCTTTCAATTTGGTTGAGCAAAACACCTCCATTTGTCTGAAAAGGCTAAATTTAGATAAAAAGGAATTTATAAAAGTTTATTTTGGTGTAGACCGCTTCATTGGGCAGTGGGTTTGATCAAGGCCTTGGTTTGATAGACTGAATTCACAGACTATGGTAGAAAGTCTTGTTTGTGTGATTACCTTTTTTCTTGTTAATGACAATTGAATGTAATTTTAGATGTGTTTAAGCAATGACTAGGTTTATTTTTGTTTATATAGTTTTTCATATTCATTTAATGTCAGAAGAAGGTTATTTTTCGGTTGATTTAGTCTTTGACAAGGGAAAAGATTCAATTTGAATGTGGTATCCTAATCCTTTATAATTAAGCGTTTGTCTTGCCTTGATACACTGTATCAGCCTTGTAAAATTCTATTGTGGTGTAAGTATGATTACGATTTTAAAGTGAAGAGGCTATCGATAATTTCTCTGCAAGGAAGACAAAATTAATTTTTTTGTATCGTCACCCTCACAAACTAACTGCCTAAGTCATTTTCTATACTTGTTGGGAAATAAAAAAAAAAAAACTTCTCATTTCCATATTCTTTATATCATTGTATTGAGCTTCAATTAACAAATTCTAATTCACAATTTCTTCTGTTAAGAATTTGTGAATTGAAGCTCAAGCCAATGATATAAAGAATTAGTAAATGAGAGGGTTCTTTTTTGATTTCCTAATAAGTGGAGAAAATGACTTACGTAGTTAGTTTATGAGGGTGACGATATTTAATAGCAATATTAAGCGGAAACACAGGCTACCTGAATTTGAATGTACAAGTCTACTGCATAAGCTTTCAGTGGACGTCATTGTTGACATTTAAGAATATAGAAAGCTATTACAGCGTCTTTGAAGGCAGCCGCACTTTCATATTGAAAGACATGCCAGAATGAAATTTGCAGTTGATATTGAGATCTAATTAACTTTTGAGGTAAGGGTGGGTGAGTTGAATTTGTATGTAAAAGGAGGGGTTGTTGAATCTATATAGAACCAAAGAGAAAAACTAAATTCAATATAATTACAATAATACAAAATAATAAGGATACCATTAAAAATACACATGACCCTTGTAAATAATTAGCCATCGATCAGGAATTAAGAAAAATTAGAAATAGAAATTAAGTTGATGTGAAACATCACTCGTGTTTATATTTTTCAAATGAATATGAGAAAAAAAATCATTATTGTTTTGTTGTTGTTGTTGTTATTGTTGTTGTTATTCATATCCTCCTCCTCACTCTTCTTCTTCTTCTTCTTCTTCTTCTTCTTCTTCTTCTTCTTCTTCTTCTTCTTCTTATTATTATTATTATTATTATTATTATTATTATTATTTTGGCATCTGATTCACTGGGTTCCGTGACGGAGCACAATAATATCAATAAAAATACCTCACATTCCAGTTTATATATTTCCAAGAAATGTGGTTTCTTATTATTATTATTATTATTATTATTATTGATAGTAGTAATAGTAGCAATATTTTATTATTATTATTATTATTATTATTATTATTATTATTATTATTATTATCATTATTATTCCAAAGATAATATAAATAAAGAGAGATGTAAGTTTTCAATGTTTTGGCTAGAGTCTGGTTGAAGCTCACTTCGGGAGGGAGAATGAATGAGGAATGGTACTGGTAAAAGAGAGCAATAGAATTGAATTCTATAGCATTCGGTGAGAAATATTTGAACCAAACAACCTCACAGCTCACTCCTTTCACAGAGGTGTTTACTGAGAAAGGCAGGAAATAAATATTACCCTCGAAAAGGAATTGAGTTGAAGTGAACATGAACTAATGCATACCCTAGACTGTGTAACTTGAAGTGGGTGAGATATAAAGTACACAAGATACCTTCCAGATTGAAAAGGGAATACCAACCTAGAGTGATAGTAAATAAAGTACTGCAGAAGAGAATAGTATGGAACAGACCAATTTACTCTTCATTGGCCAGATTAATGGTTTCGCTTTTCAAACTTGAAATATTTGAAAAATTAGAGAAGTTATCATTGTCTAATATTTATATCATTATTAGCCTCATGATTATCCCATGGGTGTTCAGTCGTCGTAACAATCAAGTCACTTATTATTATTATTATTATTATTATTATTATTATTATTGATTAGGTAATATCCATTCTCGTCATTAACATTATTTTTAACGTAAAATGTCATCATTACCAATCCTAAATAAAGAACCGCAGAAGAGAATAGTATGAAATAGACCAACCTACTCTTTATTTGCCAGATTATTACCTTTGATTTTAAAACTTAAAGTGTTTAAAAAATAAGATAAGTTATCATTGGCCAATAACGATTAAGTCCAACTAAAGATCGGTTTTCAAAGGCAACAGTATCGGTTTTAGACTACAGTATATGTACGATTGCCAGACCATTTGTATGTCGAGGTCGTGGTACCAGTGTTTCAAACTGATTATGCGAATTACTTATGTTATTGGTGATCGATCAAGTAATTTAGCCTGGGCGTATTCTAGTCAAGCATCAGATGAGTGCACGGTCTCTCTCTCTCTCTCTCTCTCTCTCTCTCTCTCTCTCTCTCTCTCTCTCTCTCTCTCTCTCTCTACGAGCATGTTTCACAATGTTGTGCTCTAAGTATTAACTTACTCCGCGAATTGAAGACTTGCAATTGCAAAATACTTTTATGATTATAAGTAATCACGATGACGTGTTGCCTACTTATTAGTAATAATGTAGTACCTAAATTTGTTTGCCCATGGCACAGTTTCTCGGGTTGGTATCGGAACAGGATAATGATGGCATTGATTTAGATTATTACCATTAAATTTTTATCATCATTATCAATATGGACGAAAATTGTAAATTTAAATTTTTTATCGAAAGCAAATTGCTCTTATTATTATTATTGTTGTTGTTGTTGTTGTTATTATTAATATTATTATTATTATTATTATTATTATTATTATTATTATTAACTAGGTCAACTAATAAGAAAGGACTTAGTCACTTCCCTCAGGTAAAGTGTTGCCCTTAAACACCTGGGACCAATATCGGCATCATCCTTCCTGACTTATTTTCGGATCCGTAACGAGGAAAGGTACATTATACTTCGTTCCGACAAATGAGAGACCGGCAAGATAGCCGGCGTAGATAGTAGCCCATTAATGTCCCTTTTATGGAAAGTTCAATTAAATGGAGTTTGTAGATAGCGCTGCGCAACCCACCAGATGTAGAAAGGAGTCGAGGGTCTACTTTAGCTGCCCATCGTAGAATATTTTTTTTTCCTTTTTTAATGGCGTTGCAGATATTGCTGCAGCAGTAATAATAGTGGATAAAATTGGTAATGATAATTTTATCGTTGACTATAATGCTAAGGTCGTGGTTGGCTATTACCTGATCAATAATAATAATAATAATAATAATAATAATAATAATACTCCCCCTGCATAATAAAGAGCAAGTATGTATATATATATATATATATATATATATATATATATATATATATATATATATACATATATATACACACATACATATATGTATGTATATATATATATATATATATATATATATATATATATATATATATATATACATATATATACACACATACATATATGTATGTATATATATATATATATATATATATATATATATACACACATATTTGATATATATATTTCCGGTCGCGCTCAGCGGGATTGGCAGAGGTTTAACTTATCTGTCTCTCCCCGTCTCTTGGGTAGGGGGAGAGAGAATAGTCATACCTGGAGTGATAGAGTGCGCGTGTGCACATATCTAAATATTTATCTGTCAGTTTTGATGGGTTCCGTACACTAGTAATAATAATAATAATAATAATAATAATGACAGGCACTTGATTGCCACGACGTTTGAACACCCATGGGCTAATTATAAAGTTAATAATAATGATAATTATAATTTTCCTGGTGAAAATGATAACTAACATTGTTAATGACATTTGGTTGGCGGTAAGACAGTAAGTTAACTAAAAATCTCCCTATTATTTTACTGAAACTAAGGGAAAATTGTACATTTAACTTTTGGTTATTTGTCTTGTACAAAAAAGACAATGCTAGCCGACATATTGCTTGTTTTGTTTATGCACGATTTTATACTTGGTGAACAAATAATTCCACATTTTTGTTTTATTGAGAGGAGTTTTAGTCAGTACGTATTATAACGATAATATTGCCAATAATGATAAAAATGTTAAAAGAACTGGTACACTATTGTATGATAATACAGTTCTGTTTTATATATATATATATATATATATATATATATATATATATATATATATATGCATATATATATGTATATATATATATATATATATATATATATATATATATATTTTGTATATATGCAAAATATGTATGTGTAGGTGTAGTAGTAGTAGAATCAATCTTTAGAAATAAAATTGAGGCTACTATAGCTTGATCAAATATTCATAGTAGAAAATGACTCATGAGAAATTCTCGTTCCAAGTTCACTTAGTTCTTACATCTGAACCCCCCCCCCTCTCACCCTTCTGCAATGCTTCCTGTCTTTGTTGATTACTCAAGCAAAAGTTCTAATGGAAGGAGAGCGCCTTGCACGAGATTTGGGATTCGGGGAGTGGCGCCCCCCTCCCTCCCCCTACTCACGAGTCTTACTTTAGTTCCACCCCTGCCCCCCCCCCCTTTCCTTCTTAGCCCCCTTCCTCTTCCCCTCACCGCCTCCCGTGATTCATCACATTGGCGTCAAGGGATAACCTTTTCCTCGATAGCGAGACAGAATTTGTGTTTGTGAGATTCTGGCCCGGTAGCGAGACCGACATTTTGTTTGTGTTTGTTAACAAATGTTCTACCCTTTTCCATTGAAAGAAAAACACGCACGCACGTACACGCACAGTCACATACATACACACATACGCACACACATGGACATCAAACACAGCATCGCGTGGTTTGGTGGCATGCTCGGGACAGGCTTGTCGTTCTGAGGTTGGCTGCAGATAAAAGAACTTCGTGGAAAGCATTAGAGGTGGGGGAGATAGTTTGTCTAAGTTCAGATAAAAATAGTCGGAAAGTATTTGTACTTGAGAAAGAATAATTATATATATATATATATATATATATATATATATATATATATATATACATATATTCATATATATATATATATATATATATATATATATATATATATATATATATATATATACATATACATATACATAATATTGCATAATGTTCAAGCTTATTCAATGATTGAATAAATATTCTTAATTACTTTATTTATAGGGTTTATACTTGCAGAGATGATCACAACATCCAGCACTCTTTTAGAGCCTTACTAAAAGTTTTATATCATTTGTATAACAAAAATGTAAAAATTTAGTAGTAAAAAAAGTAAGCATTGCATTTTGCACTATTCTAGTGGCTTATAAGATCACAAAACTGTGATATAGTATTTTATCATTTTCTAGATTAATAAGATATGGGAATTCAATTTTTATATCAGAAGGAACTTTGGGATTTCCAAAGATTATTTGCTTCCAAGTTGCATTTAGCTCTGGGGTGGAAAGTCTGGTGATCGCATTTCTATACGAGTAAAAGAGATGAAAATTTTTCTTATGACGTGGGATTGAATTCTATGGCGCATATTTTGTTGAAATTATAGGCTAAGATATGCTGAGATACTACTACTACTACTACTACTACTACTACTACTACTACTGTTGATAATAATATAGAAGTAGTTGTAATATTTTGTAATGGCACATTCCTTCATTGTATTTTTATGTTCGGCACTAAATATTTACCTCCTTATGCGTGTGTAAGAATTAAATTGTATGCCCATATTTGTATGTTAACTTCAATATTTCAACAAAGGTAAGTTTCACCAGTCAATTTTCCATTCATTTTATAATTACTTTTTGTTGCGTTCACGAATATGATTAGAATATATATTTCCGATAAATGAGCCGTGTACACCTGGGCACATAAAAGATCAGACTTGTAATTTAGGGTGTGTCCCTTACTCTTAGGTGATTAATATTTAAAAAGAAAAATTTCAACCAATTTACTGAGACAAAGTTATAGAAGTCGAAAGTTATTCGGAAGAGATCAAAGGAAACGGAGATGAAGTTATAGACGGAAAGCTCTGCTGTAACTTAGGGCTGGAAACGAAATGAAGAACTTTATTATAGTTCTGCCTACGTTGGGCCATAATATTGGGTTCCTTTTGGTATAAATGGAAAGATGGTGATCTCTTTAATATTATTCCTTTCTTTTCAGTCGAACCAAAGGTAGTGAATTTTTAATAATTGCCTAAGAGTTGAAGGTGGAACCTGTGAATCACCATGCAGTGTAATATCAGTGTAAATGGTTTAAGAGATTAGGAGCAACCTGTGTCCTCTGGAAATAATAAGTAGTCAGACGCTTAAATATTTGAACTTTCAGAAGAATGAGGAGTGAGTTTATGTATGAAGCGACCTCATGATTAATTATATAAAAGCAATAAAGATTGTTTATCACTAGAGCTAAGAGTGGAAAGAAGAGTTTTTTTTGGAAATCAAGCATCACGACTTGTAATCTCATCTCGCGCAGAACTCTCGGTTCCTAAGAGAGGATTCAAGAAAATAACCTTTCGAATACATAGCTACCTTATGCAATGAAGCAGCTATTGTAAAGTCATCTACTTTACTGTGGTCGTGGGCTAGCATGCTTTATCAGAAATGGGGTAACTTGATTTGATTAAAACTGGCATTAGGTAACCTAGAAATCTACTTAAGAGTCGATTTGTTTTCCATAACAACAACCCGTCAATTTGTAGCTAATTTCTCGCTGATGAATCCTTCGAGATTACGTAAAGAAAATGACTGCTAAGTTTCATCAACAAATTCTGTGTTCACATTCTTTAAACATTACTATAGTCGTGTTCCTGTGTTTGTTAGTGCCGTACCTCGTGAATAGGCAAACAATTTGTTTTAAGGCATGGCATATATTTTCTAAAGTATATTTTTTTTCTGGTTAATTCCGTTTTCGTTGAAATAAGCTCATAGTTGACAGGATTTTGCCACGAAAACAAGCTTGCTTTGTATTTCCAAGGAGATGAAAAATTCCTATATCTGTTGGTTTCATAAGAAAGATGAAATGATGATAGTCCTTCTTCATACAGAAGAAAATCATGTGACACAAGGAAAATGATAACACAAAGTTATACAAAGATGAAAGTTGAAAGAGAAAGTGGTTCACTCTCCGTCGTTCCTTTTCATTAATACTAATCCTTTTTTATGTGAGGTAATCTTTTTTAATATTAAACTTCCGTCTCATCAGTTTTTGCTTATGGTTTGACTATCAACCGTTCCATGCTCTGCTTACATGTATCACTTACAATTTTCGACTCTACTTTCTAGCTCTAAAATATTCACAAAGATCTTAATGCCTTCCTTGCATCCTTCATACAATGAGTCATCACTTGTAATATTTAATCCTAAACCTCAAGGGTTATTCGACAACAACCCACTGTTTAATTTTTCATAATAACCCGTGTCTCTTCGAAAAGTGGTTTCCGTTTCCTCTTCTAACCATACACTTGTTATTATTTACTGTCCCCTTTCCTTTGAAACATTCAAAAATCTTTATTGGTTGCCTCGCGTTTGTGTAAGTGAATATGGATGTATATAAAAGACAAGTAAATGTGGATGTATATAAATGACTTCACAATAAAAGAACCAAACACAGGCTTCAGACACTCTCTTAGTTATCAATATACTCCGAAGGTTGAAGAGTTTTCTTTTTATGCACTCCGACAGGATCAGGTTTTACATAGACGGAGTTTTTCTTTCCATCTTTTTTTTCTGTGCTGTGTGGCTTCCACCGGAAGTGGCCGTGGTGGTCGGTGGCAGTTAGAAGAATCAGACATCGGAAGTTATTGTTATCCATTTTTGTTGTTTTCTCTTCCTCTCTTATGCTCGTGTGTGGCCGAATATTTACCGCATTGAAACTCGTCCCCTTCATTCCGTGTTCCATTATTATTATTATTATTATTATTATTATTATTATTATTATTATTATTATTATTATTAGCCAAGCTACAACCCTAGTTGGAAAAGCAAGATGCTATAAGCTCAAGGGCTCCAACAGAGAAAAATACCCCAGAGAGGAAAGGAAACAAGGAAATAATAAGCGATATAAGAAGTAAAGAAAAATTAAAATAAGATAATTTTTAAAGATTTACTGCTTTGGGTTTAGGGAATTAAGTTTGTCTGCAGGATGCTTGATTAACTGTAGCTTCCGATGAAATGACTCGGCTTGGTTGTCTGTTTTAATGAAAGGTTCCATCATTTACAAGTATTGAGGGAAAAGAAAGTAGAAGCTTACGGAAAGGAAGTAAGATGGCACGAAAATCTCGACGTAATTGTGAATATCAATTACTGTACAACAATTAGATCAGATATGAAATGAAAAGTCTACACTGGTTCTCCGGTCAGAGTTTATTGTATACCAAACTTTGAAAAAGTAATGTCATTTGAGGGGAGGATGTTAATTGAAATTTTGTTTATCAGAAAACATTGAAAATTGATCATCATTAGAAACTTATTTAAATTGCATTGGAAAAGATGACTCCACTTTGGACCATGCTAGATGTAATAGTAGGGCAGTCTGAATATTTCCAATGGAATTTTATCCCGCAGGGAATTCGTGCCGTCAGCGCACCTCACCTGGTGTAAAGTAGGCATTATTTAGTTTTTTTTTTTTTTTTTTTTTTTTTTTTTTTTTTTTTTGCTGTGCTTACTTTCTAGTCTTTTTTTTTTTTTTTTTTTTTTTTTTTTTTTTTTTTTTGGGCTGTGCTTATTTTCTAGTTGTCGTCTTAAACTGTTCCAGTTTTCCTACTCTCATCTTCCCGTCCTACCTCCCGGTTTTTACTTCATACAACTGCGTTATTTTCTCCAGTTGTAAGGTGGCGCTGAAAGGCTTCCCAGGTCCCAGGGCTGGGCCTTATAGACCAGATACATAAATCTAATCCTATTCGATTTTGAGGTAATTCCTTGGCTCTGGATCGCCAATTTAATGTAAGGCAAACACGTCTTTAAAGGCTTCTCATGAATTGGAGAGGTAAAGAGACAGTGACATTGCCCTATCAAGCAGGACAATGCCCTAGAGACTGACCATATATATATATATATATATATATATATATATATATATATATATATATATATATATATAAAGCCCACTCTCCACTCAAGCTAGGACCAAGAAGGGCCAGAAAGTGGCTGCTGGTGACTCAGCAGATGGACCTATAGGCTCCCCCAACCCTCCCCCCCCCAATCCTTAGCGCACAAGGATGGAGAGGTTGCAGCGACCAAAGAAACTAACGAGTTTGAACGGAACTCTAACCCCAGTCTGGCGATTACTAGTTAGGGACGTTACCACATCGGCCTCCATATTAGCATAAATATTGTCATTAGAAATTATACTTTTATCAACAGAGGTATTCTCTCTCTCTCTCTCTCTCTCTCTCTCTCTCTCTCTCTCTCTCTCTCTCTCTCTCTCTCTCTCTCTCTTTTATATATGTATATATATATATATATATATATGTATATATATATATATATATATATATATATATATATATATATATATATATATGAGTGTCATTTTAGGGAGGCGAAATATATTTAATAAAGTATGTGATATGATATATATTATTCAAAGCAGTTTTATCAGAATTTTTGCGGACTTTCCATAAAAAAAAAATAATATTGTCAATTATAAATTCCCCTTTGTCAAACAGTTTTCTGTGTATCAACTTTAATGTTGTATGCTCCAATAACGAATGTTTTATAAATGACTATTGTTTTAGTTCCTTGTGAATCATGAATTGGTAGCTTTTTTTGTTTATTGTTTTACTCTTTACTGTTCTTTACTGCTCCTTACACCTTTTAACACGTTTAAAAACTTTAGCTATATCACGATAATGTGTCCCACAAGTAGACAAAATAGGTCTTAAAGGACAATTATTTTTATGAACTTGGGTAATCCGTACATAATTCCTGGCCTAGATCCCGAGCATTATAGAAATTGGAAGGTTCCATTTTCAATGACACTATTATTCTTCAATTTCCTTAGGAACCTGTTAACCTCATCTTCATATTAAAGAAGGTACGAAAAAGTATCAGATGGTAACTCTTAATTACCTAAACATTCATAAGGAACTAATGTATATTAAAAAATTACTTTACAATAATGGATTCCCGTATGATTTTGCTGATACCTATATAGGGAAAACACTAAGCAAACTTACACTACCATCAGATGAAAAGAAAACAATTGCTCCTCGGAAAAATATCTTCTTTACTATTCCATATCTGGGGTCCCACAGATTTTAGATAAGAAATCATTGCGGTAGAATTGTACGTGAATTTTATCCTGAGGTATCATTGAAGATTGTGTTTTCCCCCTCAAATGCTTTGAGCAAATTTTTCAAATTTAAAGACCGGGTCTCGGATGATCTTTGTTTGGGTGTCATATACAAATATAAGTGTGATCGCTGTAATGCATCATATATTGGGGAAAGTGAAAGACACTGTGCAATATTGTCTGAGCACTTCGGCCATTCACCTAAAACGGGTAATTATATGACAAAACCACCCCATTCAGCTATCAGAGGCCATTCCCGAAGTCAGGACCACCCAATGTCCAACATTTTTCCATCTTGTTCACTTCGCAGAGTAAGCTCGACCTAGTGATAATGGAGGCAATATTTCAACACCAAACCTGGGCCGGACAACGTATGAACTAACTTGTGATTAATTTCAATTTATGAGAGTTTATAACGCTGGCGCTTTTATCTTTTATTGTGTATTTTAATTGATTTTATGATTTTAAGTTATTTTTTATTTTATATCATAAATTTTTAATGTGTTCTTTTTAAAATTCCGTTAGAAATATTTATCAAACTATGTTTTAACTTATACAATTTATTCTATTTTTGGGCTCTGGTAATGGAAATAGATTTTCCGTAAGCTCAGTAATAAACATGTATTTTATAACTGTGGTACTATTATGGTACTATAATTCATATTAAAACTCCGCTTTCCACGGAATAAATCAATAGCCTATATATATATATATATATATATATATATATATATATATATATATATATATATATATATATCCAGTCACGCTCAGCTCTCCCATATATATATATATATATATATATATATATATATATATATATATATATATATATATATCCAGTCACGCTCAGCTCTCCCATATATATATATATATATATATATATATATATATATATATATATATATATATATATCCAGTCACGCTCAGCTCTCCCCATCCCCCGGGGTAGGAGGGAAAGGGGGAGCATATGCTTGTTTGTGCATTAGCTAAATATTTAGCCATCATATTTACAGGTCGCATACACTAGTAAATAATATTATTGACTAGTAATCATGGTTGTTAGTTTCTTTCACCATGATTTTAATAAGTTGATTTTTAAACTTGTAAAGATAACCTTTTGTTTATGTTTGCGATTGTTTTTACCGACAGGAAGGACCGATTGTTAAATGGTCTGGTCGAAATTCAACGAAATTCCTGTTTTATGAACTTCATCCTTCCCCCAAACTGTAACATGTCAAAACTTTGGCTGTTAGGTGTACCTATTTGTCTATCTATCTATCTAACTTCTACCAACAGAAATGTACAGTTTGGTCAGGTGTCATATTATTCTAGAGAGAGAGAGAGAGAGAGAGAGAGAGAGAGAGAGAGAGAGAGAGAGAGAGGGGGGGGGGGGGATCGGGTACATTAACACCATATGTTTGCGAATAGCCTTCAAACCAATTAACATAGAATCAGGGTTTCTATCAAAACCTCGGTAAAATATGCCAAATATGACTTTGGTAGAGATATTTCTTTTTTCATTTTATAAGAGTTTCTCATGAAATGTTGTCCATTTAGGTCCGATTCTACTGATTTTTATGCTTAAAATCCTTTGAATTGTGTTGCAAACTAATTTTTCTTTCAGAAAATTATTGGATCTCTGTACCCGTATGGGTATGTTTTTTCTTTTTAATTGTGTTGGTTGATTGATTAATTGATTGTAAGATATTTAGCAATATTATGGAGGTTATTGATTCTGGAGAGGAACCTATTAATCGCGTGATGTGATTTTGCATTGGGGTTTGCTACTTTAGAAAGTTTTGAGTGATTTCCTTTGTTTGTGTACATTTCCATAGTTTGTGTGTACTTCTCCTTTGGCGTTACGGACATATTCAGAGTAATTGTTTAAAATAAAATTGGAAGCTTTTTATTTTCCATAATGTCATGAATTCCATGGTATTTGGAAAGTTTGTTGCATATAGTACATTATTATATTATTTATGTATGTAAATTTTTTGTATTTGTTTATGTATGTAGCCATTTCTTTTGTGAGGCTCTCACAGTATTGTATAAGTTTTATTTCGGCTTTGACCAAATTGTTGAGTGATCATCCTAATCATAGTTGAGTCGATCAGGTTGTCGTAAGTCTCTTTTAATAATTTATTTGTAACGTTTATTTAACGTTGCTAACTTGATATTCAATTAAATGTATCTTTTTGCTTCTTTTCCGTACAAGTCTTGTAGCAATTTGCTTATCCAACTAGGGTTGGGACGAGGCTTTACAGAGACCCTTTTAAAGAATATAAAGTCGCTGCCATGTATGCCCAACCATTGGATTCCATTTCATTTTTCCACTGTACGCGCCTTTCCCTTGGTAGGGGAGACATGCTGGAGGGGTATATCTCCGTTATGTCTGCAAGTCTCCAAAGATGATTGTCCCATGAACCTCTTATTGACCCCATCAGATGCCGGGTCTTCTTTGCAACTGGATAGACTTTGTAAGTGGTAGGCCAGGAACGATACAAGGACCATCCAAATGTGATCACGTGTTGCACCAATTAGCTTGACTTCACATTTGAAAGTCGGGCGCTCAACGTCAGGAACACACACACACTACTATATATATGTATATATATATATATATATATATATATATATATATGTAAATATTATATATAATTTATCTATATATATATATATATATATATATATATATATATATATATATATATATATATATATATCATTTACTTGTAGTCCTTGACATTCCATATTTTGACGTACATAGAACATAATGACATAAAATATTATGATACTAAACTGTGCTTTGTGATATTGACATTTATGTTTTAATATCAAGGTCAAATTACATTAACAATTCTCCAAAGTTTAAAGTTTAAAATTATATCAATGACGTCATTCCGCCATGTACAGTAGATTTAAATCTCATGTTTTCACTGCCGATCGTATCTAGCGCCCTTGAAATTCATTCCGGATCTGTTGCTTAGCCTTGTAGGCCTAGGCAAAGAAAACAAAGATGTTAGATGTCGGCATTTTAACGGTGTTTACAAAGCCTTTAGGATCGAATTCCTCCGTAAAATATTGCGCTGTTTTTTCTGTTTGGGATATAATGGGTTTCATCGCGTCGCTAAATTTAGATATTGATCGTTCATGACTTGTTTTGTTTAGATTTTTTCTCTAGATGTTTTGTTTTATCATGAATTGAATTGCGTATGAAACACTAAAGATAGCGTTTGGTCGTTTTGGAATCATTAATGTTGACATGACATCAGCTCATGTCTTTGTGATGGGGAGGTGCTCGTCGTTTTAGTTGATCAATTGTTGTTATTGTTATTTTTCTGGTTCGTTAGAGTTTTAAATATAAATCGACGGTGACTTTGGATAACATTGTTGTTGAAGGACATTTTTCTTCAGGTTATATATTAAAATTCCTTTTCATAACCTTGGAAATTAAAGTTAGAGTATGTTTCTTGGTATTCTGAAAATTATAAACTTGCTTCTTGCTTCAATTATTATCATTATGGTTTTTATTAATTTGGAACTCGATATTTAGTAGTTTATGCTTGTTTTGTTTTAATTCTTGGGAGTATCACAGGAAATATTTGAATCTCGATTTAAGATTCTAGTGTGTTTAGAGTTCTATACAGAATTTGACATTCGTGGGAATAGTTAAAAAGCTCTTAAATTTTTTGTATGTTGACCTTACTTTGATATTTAAGTGGAGCCAAGTAGCACAACACACTGTGTATTTTAATTGGTTAGGTTTATTTTTATTTCTTATTTGTTTATCCTTTATTTGTATTAAAAACTCCAGTGGTACCTACATCTTATTGGTCTTGTGTAGCCAAGTCTAAGGAATTGAAGAGTACCGTAATACTCGAGATAACGATAGACAGCCTTTATGAAAGAAATCAATTAATTCGACTATGAAAAAAGAACCCTGTAGGACTGGAGAGATGAGTATTACCTCCGCCAACGAAGTTGGAATGAGGGTGTTTTCGCCCCTGTTTGTGTGTTTGTAATTTATGTGTTTTTTTTTTTTTTTGTGAACATCTTCCTTGTTACAATTCTAATCGTAGAGTAATGGAAGTTGCAGGGATTAACTGTTTTGTAAAAAGCTGGAAATTATTAAATTTTTATTTGGTGGTATGATTGAAAAAGCTAAAATTACTCTTGCACAGCGAGTTTCTAAATGAAGTTGTTGACAATCTTTAATTGAGGGTTTGTAGATGGAACTGTTTATGTATTTTTAACGTAAAGGATTTCACACGTTAAGTTATTACCTTGCCTTTTTATCTTTTAGAAATTACGCAATACAGTCTGATAACTGTTTCTGTAGGTGTTTGTTTCCTCTTCGTTGTATTTTGCAGCGTCTCCGTTTTATTTAGCCCTGATATTTATAATTCAAACTTGTTTTGTTACTATAATTTCGTGCGAACCCCTCTAGGTAATTTTCTTTTTAAGGAACTTATTTCGTTTCCTAAGTCATAAGTTGTATTTTACGTAGCTCAGGATGTAACCATTATTTTCTGCTATTTTTGCATGACTCTTATATTCATTGCTGTCATGATGTGAGAGAGAGAGAGAGAGAGAGAGAGAGAGAGAGAGAGAGAGAGAGAGAGAGAGAGAGAGAGAGAGTGTGTGTTTGTGTTTGACCATGCAGATTATATACCTGACGATTTGTGTATGTATATTACAGACTCACAAGGTAAAATTATACTTCTTCCCCTGCTGGTAATTTACATATGCTTAACATAGATTGCATCTTTGTGCTTCTGCAGTCATCAGATTACATAGCTGCTTGCACAGCTACCCATTTGATTCTATTCCAACGGTAAGCCATCTCCACATGGTTCTGGAAGTTCGTTTTCATTTTATCAATTTTTTTTAACTTTAATCATCAGGTCAATTTCCAGGATTTACGTATGAGTTAAGTAGATGGATTGTAGTGGAAAGTCATTTAGATGGAAGAGATGGAGCAGGGATTTCTAATACCTCCACCAACGAAGTGGGGAGGAGGTTATGTTTTACCCCTGGTGTGTGTGTGTGTGTTTGTTTTTGCGAACAGCTTCCTGGCCACTATTTTAATCGTAGAGTAATGAAGCTTGTAAAAGTTGGAAAAGATAAAATTTTGGAAGGTCAAGGTTAAAGGTCAAGGTCACGGTCGAGTAAAAGGTCAAGAAATAAGCTGCCCCGGCGGAGGTCTGTGCTCTCCTGAGTGCCCCTCTAGATTTTTATCAAAACGTTATATTGTCCTTTTTGAAACATGGTCTGGTTCAGCTCGGCCTAAAGAAAGCTGGCGACCCACTATGTTTTGCTATAGTCTCGTCAACTTGTACTTTTGCGAAAATACTCGAAATTAGTCGATTTTGTTTTTTTTTAAATTCTTTGAACCCAACTGTTCTTCCGGTCATCCATATGATTACTGTAAGGCAATATCTAATGTAGATCTCCCTGATTTATATCTTATTCCATAGAGTTCTACAAATAATCTTTTGTCGTAGCTGTTAATACCTTAAAAGTATTTGACATAGTATGCCGTCGGTTTCTTTTGGAGTAGTTTCATACTTAATCATTTCTTCTCTCATGGAGCATTTCTTGGTTTTTGTCCAAATACTTTATTTATGTTGTTGTTGGGTAGACATTAGCTTATAGTCTTTTGGATTCCATTTTCTGTTCATCTTTTTTGTCTCTTTGTTATTTTCCTTTATTTAGAGATTAATGCCTCTCTTTGTCATGACTGTGCCAGTGATTAACGCCTGAGGTTCCTTTTCATCACTCCTCAGTACTTCTTTCTTATCACTTAGTCTCGAGTTACTCTTTCCAAATCTATTTACTCTGATCTTGTGATCATATCTGATTGGGTGTCCATAACTTAATCATGCACTTCATTCTCTGCATCCAAATACAATTTTTTATTAATTTTGATTGAAGAAATACTGACTATATCCAATTTCTCTAGATGGCTTTTATAGTTCATATTGCTCAATCCACTTATTAGAAATTAAGATTTCATTTTGGTACCTAAATGTATTTTCTTTATCCTTATTATCGGAGCTTTATATGGACCTTATCAATCCTAGCTAAAGAATATTATTTTCATATTCAGGAAGCTTTATCTTTTATGTTCAGCCCAGGTCTCCATGGTTCAGCCTCTATGAGACTGAATCAAATGCAGTTAGTCTGATCAGTGACACTTTTCTTACCACCTCTCTCGATCCTTCTTGAGTCCTTTTGTCAGGTGGCTTAGCAGCATTTGTAAGCTTTGGTACTCGCTTCCTACTTCAATTCTCCCATATTAC
>NC_090728.1:169412943-169418790 GCF_036898095.1 Palaemon carinicauda
ACAGTATCTGATACATGGCTTTCATATGTGCAGCGTGATTGCAATTATTAATGTAATTGATTATGTTTGTTGAATCCTATAATTAATTCATCTGTAAATAATGTTCACCATTCCCTTATAGTTAGCCTGACAAATTTTGTATTTCGTTCTCTCATGCCATAGTATAATTATATTGTAAGTATTTATTCACTATTATAATTGTGATGGAAGTATAACCTCAAGTTATAAGTAACACCAAGCCTCAACTTTTAATTGATTTTAACTTCTTTAATGTATGTATTTGTTATATTTGTAATGGTCTACTTTTTCGCCCTGTTTTTCTCTTTGTTTACATGTGGTCATTCTTTAGATAATCCTAAATACTGTAAATTTGTTAACAGATTAAGTGATAAATTTATAAAGCTACCTTCTTATCATCTATACATTTTAAAACTGATATCTTGCCTCTTCTTTCATGGAAATATAACAGGTTTTTCAAGCAAATTATTTTTACCGTACTTTTGTTTTCTTTTGAAACTCTGTTCGTCTGGTGAATATTTTTTCGAGAATTATTACGTGAATTCTGTCATTTGGTGAAAGATTTAAGCGGAGATTAAACAAATAGATCTGTGGAAATTCCGGATTGGGGAAAGGTTTATGAATCTCTCTCTCTCTCTCTCTCTCTCTCTCTCTCTCTCTCTCTCTCTCTCTCTCTCTCTCAGGTAGTACATTTTATAGGTGTAGAAAATCAGGCATATATTCATATTTGTATCGGCTTAGGCTATAACCATTCGTATGGTCTGTATGTAGTAATGTAGCGCATGTTACATCTTATATAGCTGCCGTAAGCATATTTAATTTACATGATATTAAAGTTATCATAATTTAACCATCCAAGCGTTTACAGTTTTTTATTTGATAGTTATTGTAGATCTACCTTGATCCAACGTAGGAGCGAAAAAGTAGGTCTCGCGGTTCAGTGAGAGATACATTATCACTGGGCTATAAGTAATGATAGAAAACGAAAGTACAGAAGAGCCCCCCCCCCCCCAAAAAAAAAAAAAAAAAGTTGAGTCGACCAAACTATATTTTTGGTGACCACTAAAGGGCCTGTATTTAAGCTGGCAGAGCTGGTCAGTAAGAGAACTTTTGAGTACTGCCAAATCTTTACGCTTCTAAAGGCTTTTAAACGATGAGAAGCGAATGGGAATTGCCATGTAAGTTTTGCTTTTAAGCGTTTTAAAGTTTGTTTTCGTTTTGCTCTGCTAAACAACGTTCATTTGTTTGTTGATATCTGGAATGTACTGCGTACGTGGAAGCGTTTGATTCTGATAGCGTATGTGTGTTGAGGAATGACGCAGACACGTGTCTTGTAGTGTTCTTCGATTTCCTTAGTTTTTACAATTGCTCCAAATGTGTTATATTCTAAGGTGAGCATTAAAGGCGTGTAACATTAATAACGTGACATTTATTGACGTGCGAAATAAAGCGGTAAACAATTTGATGGTGTATACCTTTACTAAAGATTTGCCCCGCAATTTCTTTTTTCTTATTTGATAAAATCATAAAACAGAGGATACTTCCCTAATTGGAAAAAAATTTAACCTGATTTAAATTAGTTCATAAGTAACCTTTATGCATTGAAAAGTAATTATTGATACATAAGCATTTTCTAATTTTGGTTTTTTCATATTGCGTTATCTACGGTTGCTATTTATTCCACAAATCTAGTTATTTATTTATTCGGCGATAAAATATTATAGTTTGTCGTTAATTTACATATTTTATTCTTTTTAATTTCATACTTGAAGTATAGCATTATGATATTAGATTTTACATTTCAAAGACAGTAAAATCATATGCTAAAGGAAAGCAAGAGTTTTATTGTGACGATGCAAGTAAATTAAAACTGAAAAATGCATTTTTATTGAACAGACTGCATGTTACGAAATACAGAGAAGGAAAACAACATTGTTTAATTTACGAGCTACGGAATATGCTTTAGAAATAAAATCAGTTTCGTTTTTCTACCTCTCTCTTATGAATAATTCAGTCACCGGATATGTAATACAACGTCAGTATTCAAATGTTTTGCTTTTATACAGTTTCTTTGACTCTATGAGAATGTCTGCCACTCCTTAAAGGGCATCTGTCCATTTATTTGTGCATCTTATACGTAGAAGACTTAATATCTCAATATAAAAGATTTTTTTTTTATTTTCCCCATTTGTAAGGACTACTATTTACTTTCTGCGTATATTTGTTTGTCGTTATTTCAAGGTTGTTAGAACTGTCATAATTGAAACAATAGACTCCGCTAGCTGGGTGTGGCTCCAGTCTAGAAGAAATGACAGTGATCAATATAGTTCGAAACAAGGATAACTACTGAATCGAGGATGAACCATCCATTATTCTTTAGTATCTTTTGCTACATAACTTCCAAACAGATGGTCATCAACCACTCTCCTAACAGTCAAATTGCACCATTCACCTTCATCTTCCTTGCACACAAAGGCTTTCTCTGTGTTAAAACTGTTTCTTTCTAGCTCCTCTTTCTGTCTACTTAAACTTCTTCAGATGACAAACCCACCTTAATAACTTTCATGCTCAAAGCATTTTACCAGTAAAGTCTGTATCTCATCATATCTCACATTCTTTTTACCCCTCATATTTACGCAAACAATTCAACTCGAAGGTATCAAATACATTCAACTCTTCAACTTTACTAACAACTCTACTTTCAAATACCTGATAGCCTTGTTATTCAGGAAGCACTTTGCAATGTATTGGTGAATTTAGTCGGATGTGTAGAGTGTTACACCTGCTGTTTAGATGTATGAAATGACTGTATTATCATGGAAGCTCTATTGTTCAGGAAACATATCAACAATTCTGCTGATAAAGGAAGGATGAATATCTCACTGACTGTGTTATTTGTTTTGGGAAGCCACCCTTATATTAGGGAACACGTGCTGTGGAAATAATTATCAGTTCAAAAGTCCTTATGGATTAAAGACCAGACAGACAGACAGACAGACAGAACTTATCATTTCATAAGTGCTTATGCATTAAGGACAGACAGACAAAAATTATCATTTCATAAGTGCTTATGGATTAAAGACAGACAGACAGACAGACAGACATTGTCTTTTAGATCGGTCTTTGTAAACAAATTCATGATAAACTTCCTTTGAGTCCTGAAGTATATTTGGATTGGTCATCGCAAGCAATTACCTACCACTAAAAGTCGTTGGTTTGATTTACACTCGTACTTAAAGCGAGAACGTTTGTAAATACAGGCTATCAAAGGCTCTTTTCCAGGTAAATCCAGGAATCGGTACGGTCACTTGGAAGTTTGCCCTCTTTGAGTCTCTTGTTTTCTTTGCTTTTTGGGTGTTTGTCTTTATGCTTGACGGGAAAAGGCGAGGTGTCCGTTGTTATTATTATTATTATTATTATTATTATTATTATTATTATTATTATTATTATTATTATTATTATTATATTGGGTAAAAAGTCCGCGTAGTATATATGAAATCACGTGTGCTTGTGATATATATTCATGAAGCTATATACGAGCTCTCGTACAAGGAAATATTTACTAACCTGATGGACCAGTTGAATTCCCCAAGCTTTTCATCATGTTATGGCGACATGTGGATATTATTATTATTATTATTATTATTATTATTATTATCATTATTATTATTATTATTATTACCACCAACAATTAGGTTTTGTTTTCATTTCGGATACTCTGTCTGGCTTGTCAGAAAAATTATGTAAAGATATTATAGCTTGAATTTAACTAGGATTTGGTCAATGTTGAGCCTCATGACTGACATTAGTGGAACTTTTTGAATGATTCGACTCTGATATGAGTAGATAGGGGGGCCCTTTTGTCTTCTATCTCCAATTATTATTATTATTATTATTATTATTATTATTATTATTATTATTATTATTACTTAAATAACTAATAATACTAAATTCCCTAGGCTACTGCATTATTGTAATTCGGACCATAGCTCAATGGTAGTAAACATGACAATTCTCAACTAAAATATTAAATGATGTAGTCGATAGCCCTCCTCTCTCTCTCTCTCTCTCTCTCTCTCTCTCTCTCTCTCTCTCTCTCTCTCTCTCTGTGGGCGCACCCAGTTTCTACCCTAAAATATATGGCCAGTATGATATTGTATTGAGTGGAAAAGGCAATGGGGAATGTCGGGTCCCCTGCTGTTGTGATTACGTTACCCCGCTGGGCCACCACCTTCAATTACTTGATGAGGGCTTGCGATTTGGCCTCACCAACTAATTGCCAATGGAGAGAGAGAGAGAGAGAGAGAGAGAGAGAGAGAGAGAGAGAGAGAGAGAGAGAGAGAATTTGTACTCATGGGGTTTATATGACAAAATTACAATCCCCAGGGGTCAGGTGATCTAATTGTTAAGAGAAATTGAGAAGTGGTGGATTGAAGGGGTGAAGTTTGGAAGGTCCGTTGATCGTGAGTACCAATGTTTCTCTCAGCTGGCACTAATCAAACTGAACACTTGGCACCCTACCTTCACTCCTCCCCAGTTAGACCCCCCTCCCTATTTAGTCCCCCCCCCCTCCCCTCCACCCCTGCATCACTTCACCATCAGGACAACGACAACAAAGGTGTTTTGGAAGATTTATGGAATCGTTGTTTGGAGTGGACGAATTATTTTGGACGTGCAGAACCTTTGTAAGAGTAAGGGTAATGACTTTAATTGTGGTTATTATAACAATGCTGTGATTATTATTTTTATTCTTGGATATTTTTCTTGTACAAAGAAAGAAACAATGTATTTTGATTATTAACAATGTTAAGATATCTTCCCTAGGATGTAACACCATGGTATTGAAAATTTTTAAAATGGCTTCAAAATTTTCCTTATTTTACCTACAGCGAAATATTAAAGATTTCTCTTGTTAAATGAGTGCTATTGTATATATATGAGCATTGGTGCAAATATTTTTAAATAGCTTAAAATTTTCCATATTTTACTTAACGGCAAAATATTAGTTTTCTTTTGTTAAGTGAGTGCTCTTGTATAATTATGAGCATAGGTGCACAATTTGTATTGTACCACATGGGTATATTCCCTTCATTGTGGATCATTATGATCCTATCCAGTTGTGATTTTTAGAACAAAATATGTAAAGGAAAAGTAAGAAACTTGCTGAAACATTCTGAGAAGCAATATACTAACCAGTGACGTTGAAAAGTACGGAAATCTTAATCGCTTTAAGACTCGTATATTTTTATTTTTATATATATTCATGTTTAACTTTTGGTTAATGAATATATATCATTCTTCCCTTCTCTCTCTCTCTCTCTCTCTCTCTCTCTCTCTCTCTCTCTCTCTCTCTCTGGCCTCGTAGTGCAGCGGTAAGGGCAATCAGTAGTGGCCGTGGGTCAGCTCAGAACCTAAGGATCCATGTTTCACTCCTGGACTAGGCGAAGAGGGACGATTGAGTGCGTTCCTTTAAATGTACTTTAGTATGCTTCTGTCGACCTTAGTTGTGAGTTAAGTACCTAGTCGTTAGTTGATTGTAGTGGGTCATTGCTAGGATGAAGAGAGAAAGAGACAAAAATTATTGCTCTACGAGATAATCCCATAGAGGAATAATTATTTTTCCTACTTGGATAATCCTCGCCTCACTGGGGTTCAGACATTCTTCATTAGATATTTACTCTGATATTGGGTCGAAAGCTTAATAATAGATTGAAGAGCTTGATCGTGTGCTTAAAATGATTTTTCCGAGTTGTAGGCTTTGAAACCAAGCCATAGCTTCTTTTGAAGGACTAATTTTTGAAAGCTGAAACTAGAACGTGAAATGGTGTT
>NC_090728.1:169426790-169429290 GCF_036898095.1 Palaemon carinicauda
ATTTAACGAGTTTGAGCAGGACTCGAACCCCAGTCTGGCGTTCGCCAGTCATGAACGGTTACCAACAGGCCCACCACAACCCCTAAGGGTAGAAACATTTTCTAATCCTGCTTCCTCGATTTTAATTTAAAATGATGAATGCTCTTTTGGAGTTTCTGAAATGGCCTCTTATGTCACCTAACGTGAAAGATCCCCTCTTGGCTCTCGAGAGATACTTGGACATATTAAATATGAAACGGAGTATTTACAACTTCTCTTGGCTACGGCGTTCCTTGTTTAGAGTGGCTTAGGGAGTCCTTTGACGTCCCGGAGCCCTTCTGTGATTTAAGTGCTCAATAAAAGCTCTTTTCATATGGGTCTCCTCATCCCTCTAACCACCCTGGCTTCCTAGGATGTTAGCTCGGGTTCCGGGGATTTTCTCAGTGGCTGCTGAATTATTATATTGAATATATTTGCTTCCTCGTTTCTCACACCCCTCCTCCTCCTCCTCCTCCTCCTCCTCCTCCTCATTCTCTTCCTCCTCCTCCTCCCTCAAGTTTTCCCAAAACCCCCGAACCACTCTTTACATACCCTTCTTCCTTCCCCTCACATTCCTCCCCTCCTTTCCAGTTCCCCTCCATGCAGCGCCGAATATTAGTTGTTGGTTGGTAGATGTAGCGGCAAGGGGTTAGCGGCCGCCGAATTGCCCAAATAAATCCATTATACAGAGACGTGAGTCGGTGCCACGTAGCGCCAAGTTGCAGGTTTCACAATTGGAAGTTAGTGCCGTAGGGTGCTCCGTAGGTGTTCTCGCTTCGGGTTTAATGGAAAGGCAATTGGAATTCATGCAGTGGTGCCAAGGCGGTGCCACTCCCCAACCCCTCATCCTATGCCATTCTGTATCATACACCCCCCCCCCACTTCCATCCCTTTTCCGATGGAATAATGAAATTAATGGATTCGCTTTATCGTGATTGTTGAGGTATTTGATAATTAGTTTTAAGACTTAGGAAAAGCTCAGTTGTCTGTGGAGGATAAGTTGGTTTGCATTGGAAGTGTTATGTTTGATCTTTATTATTTTTAATGTGATGTGTCAATTTAGGAATCAAAATGGCAATAATAGAGTAAAATAAACAATGCAAAACGTAACCGGACAGTTTCACCTAAAAGGACGAAACCATTATGGAGTTTTTTCATAGTTTGTTTTTCTCTCATCTGTATACTGTATAAGAGTGTATAGTAATTTCTTTTTCTTAAATATTATTAAGAAGTCATAACTTTAACTCTGAAGAATTTATACTTAAGTTTCAAAATATTTTTAGGTTGACTTTAAGAAAGTAATCATGCCATGATTTTTATGCAGATAACAAACCTAATTTTTTAAGATTTTAATTTTTAAGATAATCATTGTTGAAAACATTACTTTTTAAATTTATCAAGAGTCCATTGCTCGTATTACTCATTAACCATATGGTCTTCAGAACCGTATCTTCTAATTATATGTTTTCCTCCTTTCCAGGTAAGTACCTGAATGCTTAGATGATGCAGGCATGACAGCTGTAAGTAACAATCCCAAAGTTTTGTAAAAAATATGTGTAGAAAGGATGACGCTGCTAAAAAAATTAGAAAATAAAAATATATAGAAAGGTAAAAAGGTAGGTTAAGTATATTACGGGAAAGTGATAAACCAGCCATGGGATATTATTAGCGTATGGCGTCTTTAATTCGTTTATCAGAGCGTGATTTTTAGAAAGTACTTTCCTGATTGTATTCAAATCGCACGTGAGGTACAGATAATCCAGAAAGTTAATTCCAAACGATTTGTATAGCAACGAATTTCGAAACACGATAGATTCTCACTGATCCCGGTAAATGCTTTATATTGCATTAGGAACAAAAATGGTTAACTGAATTTCGTAAGCTTAGCATCATTTTTTTTTCTTTTTTTTTTTCTCTCTATAGATTAATTCCTTAAAAACTGTTATACTTCCATTTGAGTAATCGAGTGATGGCGTTTGGTTCCCTATGGCAATAAGAATTTATTTTTCAAGAATGGATCTTTTTTTCTCTGGTTGCGATCAACATATTTTGAGAGAGAGAGAGAGAGAGAGAGGAGAGAGAGAGAGGAGAGAGAGAGAGAGAGAGAGAGAGAGAGAGAGAGAGAGAGAGGTGTAGTAAAATGTAAGTAAAGGTGATATGTTCTTCAGAATATCGATGGGCACCATTGACAATTATTGATGGTGTCGGAGCCTGATAGAGACATTTGTATCGATGCGAGGTCGTAAAAGGTAAGATTTATTTATGAATTGTGTTTACGTCTGTGGCGAAGGTGCTGCCCCCCGTCATATAATTGAACAGAGCAGGTGAGTGTAGTACCAATGGTATGTACAAGTTTGCTTCTTTGCTCTCTCTCTCTCTCTCTCTCTCTCTCTCTCTCTCTCTCTCTCTCTCTCTCTCTCTCTCTCATATATATATATATTTATATTTGTATATATAATATATATATACATATATATATATA
>NC_090728.1:169434290-169461790 GCF_036898095.1 Palaemon carinicauda
GCTTGCATTGTAGGATATGAATACGACACACTTAAGAAATTATTTTTAATACTGACAGAAATCCTACTTGGAGAAGATGTACAATAATTGGCGTTAATGTATATCTTAAAGTTATATAACCATATTAACATTATTTTTTAAGACAAGTTTAAATTTGAAATTCTCTACACACACACACACACACACACACACACACACACACACACACACACACACACACACACACATATATATATATATATATATATATATATATATATATATATATATATATTATATTTATATTTATATTTATATTTTGCATGCTCACACGCCCTCCTTCACCAGGGTATGACTACTCCTACCTGAGGGACGGGGAGAGTTGTGGATGACCGGACAGATATATATATATATATATATATATATATATATATATATATATATATATATATATATATATATATATATATATATATGCTTATACGATTTAATCCAACGTTTCATTTTACCTGCTGGCGGAATGTCAGGTGAGTTGGTATTACAGACGGAAGAAAGAACCTGATTTCTCGAGGCCTAACCTTTTCCTCTTCTATCTCTTGTTGAGTCCAAATGAAAACACCACGGAAGTTCCCCTCAGTCTCCTCTTTTCCCTTCCTTCTCTCTTTATCACGGCTCATGGCCTCCGAAAGAGGGCAAGTTGACGGGATGGCAAAGAAAACACTGCTGGTGAGTCGCGAGGCCAAATGGACAAACACTCGGCAAGTGTTGGCTAGAATTCCAATTGGCTCTGTGTGGCTTTTGCGTTTTATTTCCCCCCGATTTTGATCTTTCAAACTCTCCTTATTTTTCAAGAAGGTTTTCAGACGTTTTTGGTCTTGGATTGTATTATTGTTAAGATTGTTTGTTTGTTTTCATAAGACGTGGTAGTCTTTTCTTCCAGCGGGTGTAAAAACGTTTTGTTTCTTTACCCTTCCCAATTTTTAATAATTTAGTTTCCGCAATAAAAAAAATAATAGTGTTTTCGCATTAGATATTTCCCCCGATTTTGATCTTTCTTACTCTCCTTATTTTTCAAGAAGGTTTTCAGACGTTTTTGGTCTTGGATTGTATTATTGTTAAGATTGTTTGTTTGTTTTTATAAAGCGTGATAGTCTTTTCTTCTCGCGGGTGTAAAAACGTTTAATGTTTCTTTAGAGATTTAACCACCTTCCCAATTTTTAATGATTTAGTTTCCGCAATAAAAAAAATAATAGTGTTTTTTCGCTTTAGATCAAATCATAATTTTCTTTTGATAAAGGTGCAGTAATAACATTTATCATCACATTTACCGATTTTGTATTGTTGATAACATATTTGAGGACTAAACGGATATTATATCTCACAATACCTACTTTCTTGTACAAGTAAAAGGTAACGATTTACTTTGTGTATCCATAGGATATGAGTTATTTTTAATAATAGTAATAAGATATATCTAGAATTTTGTTTTTATTGAAATTTTCCTGGTTATTCCCTTCCTGATATTTATTTTATATATTTAATAGATTTTTTATAATGTTTCTTGTTAATGATAGTGAAATGTATCGAATTGTGTAATCATTGTTCTGCAGTATGTGAATGGCTGTATAACTGGCCCCTTCAAGTCTAGTGAAGATTTTAGGAGTTATGGTCTCGAAAAGCGAAGCTCCAAATATGTCCCAGTCCATGTTTAGTAGATGTTCGCTTTTGCATGTTAGTGTCTTTAATGATGATATTTTACATAAATTCTTGGACGTGATAAAGACCATAATTTATCCCAAAATGTGATAATTTTTGTTTATGTTTTCATCACAAAATTAGTTAGTAGAAAGATATGTTTAGCAATTAAAATGAGAATAATTTTATAAGGGTGATTTAACAACGAAAAGGTTATATGAGCAAATAAAGTATTTCAGAACCCCTTAATTCATGATTAGCCTTCGCGAAATATTTCCGTTTAAAGGTCGCTCATGAATGGTAGAGGTAAAGGACAGTCTCAATGCTCTAGCTAGCAGGACAATCCCCAATAGACTGACTATATATACATATGATGATCGCCCGAGACCTCTCTCCACCCAAAGTAGGACCAGGGAGAGCCTGGCAATGGTTGCTTATGGCTAAGCCGGTAGACATATAAACTCCTCCAGAAACTCCATCCTTAGCTCAGAAGGATGGTGAGGTTGCAGACACTACAAGGAACTATCGAGATTAAGCGTGACTCGAACCCCAGTCTGGCAGAACGCTTGGCAGGGACGTTTCCAATAGGCCAACACAACCTAACGTTATATAAGAGTAACACGAGGCCTTTTGTTATCAAGACTTCAGTAACCGGTCCTGAAGGAGCTTGAATTGCTCTTATCTAATTTCGCACTTCTTTTGATCAAGTTATTCATTGTGACATGTTATGTTACCATGCGGCGTCATTGCTGTAGATGTGTGTGTGAGGAGAACTTCCAAAATTATTATTCTTTAATTGTGTTTTCTTGTTTAAAAGAGTATCGTTGGTAGTATGATGTAATTGAAGACGAAATTGTGTTTTCTTGTTTGAAAGAGTATCGTTGGTAGTATAATTGAAGAGGAAATGTCCCTTTAGAATGAGGTCCTAAAGCCTAGTTGCTTGCTCTTAAAGAAACCTTAAACTTTATGATCTCCTAATTTCATTTGAATGTCCTGACGCATGAAGGTTTACGGTTATGATTCTTTATGTCTATTTTTCTTGCTGTTGTTGATGTATATTTAAATGAGGTTTTTATTTTTTTTTCTTATATACTGGTGTCGCGTAGGCTAGTATTTTCCTGTAATCAAAAATGACATTGCATTTTTGAACTGGAATCGGCTGATAACATATATTTCATAAATTGTAGCATTATATCTGGAAGGGGGTGGGGGGGGGGCCTAGGTCAAACCCGACAAGTCATCTCATCTCATATTCCAGGGATTATTCACCCATGAATTGCTTGGTTAGGTGACTTCCTTTTGTTTTGATGTCTTTGGAACTCTGAACTCCCGAGTGATATTGACCTTGTTCTCAAAGTCAGTTTATCAGGGAGATAATACAAAGGTGCTGCAGGTACATAAACGTGATGTACCTAACCTTTAGTATTCTTCCATATCAGAAGCACATTTTACATTTGAATATTCATGTTATTTCACAACCGACTTTACACATGGAATCTCGGCACGTATTAGATTATCCGTAATTGCATCATGACTGGAGGCGTGTTCATATATCTGCCCAGCAAGAGATTCAATAATTGAAAGTTAAATAGTATATATACCATCATTGTGTAATTTAAGCATTAAGCTCCTGATATTAGGGACGAAATTGCGCTGCTGCGCAAATCATAAATTTCCTCAAACATCCCATTAAAGGAATGAATTGGTGGAATGGATTGTTGGAATGAATCGACTTCACTCTCATGCGGTGCCTTGTAACCCGGCGGCACAGCATTTGCAAATGGCCATTCAGTGCGTCATTTGCATAGGACACGAATCGGCTTTCGCTGAGGGGTTACAACACGGTTCAGACGGTCCGTCAGTGCCTGGAAAAACAATCAAGAACTTGAGCTTAGGCAGCAGCAGAGAGAGAGAGAGAGAGAGAGAGAGAGAGAGAGAGAGAGAGAGAGAGAGTCGGCTGCCGGATTAGTGAGTGTGGAAACCAAACCAAAATTGTCAGAGGGAGAGTGCTTGAGAAATGTTTAACTCGCCTGCGATATTTATAACTTATTATGGTTTTAAATCCAAAAGGCCATTCTAATAGAGAATGTCTTTAACAGGTATTTCAATAAGGACGTAAAGTCGAGGCCCCTTGACAAGAGAGTCACCAAGAGGCTGAGAGTGGAGAGTTGATGATGCTGCCGCGCTTGTTACACTTCCTGTGACTGAGAGGGGAGCTGCGTCCCGTTCCGTTTACCCCTTGTTTGCTTTCTTTTAAGTGTCCCCGCTAATGGCGGATAGCCGTCTCTCTCTCTCTCTCTCTCTCTCTCTCTCTCTCTCTCTCTCTCTCTCTCTCTCTCTCTCTCTCTCTCAGTTTACCTTTCCAGTTTATCGTGATGACTTTTGAGCCAGAGGTCTCCTCCACTTTTGGTGTGATTTTTTTTTTTTTTCAATATATAGCTTTACACCTGGTGCCATTTCTCTTTTTAATTCTACTAAATTGAGTTAACAAATAAACTCCTGCTATGGCATCGTACTGTAGTAACACAGGCTTAATTTCATCTGTCTTTCGTCAATGGATGTCACAGTTTGGTGATTCTCGAACTTAATTACCTCGGGACACATTTTCCTCCCCTCAAAATGACCTCAATAGACGTCGTTTATTGTCTTTGTACAAATTTGCATTGAATTTCGTAGAGGAAGCCGTTGTTAGGGAGGTGGTTTGTGGGTGAATTTAAGTAAATAATTGTTGTCATTTAAATTTTCCAAAATAGATATTTTGGCAACTCATACGCCCAAGAAGTAAGGAGGTGTTATTCTTAAGTGATTATTGTAGCTCTCGCTGATTCTTTTTCCTCATCATCAGTTACTGTAAATGTTTAGCGTTAGAGAATATTTTGTATTGGAGATAATTTTCTTTATGGCATCATCAAAATGTTTGTTTTTATTAATGTGTATTTCTGCAGTAAGGTAGAGTAATTCACAATGATTTGTTCAGATTACTAATTTTTAATCAAGATTTATAAATTTAAATAGTGGTAATTAAAAATCTTACTTTATTACTGATATTGATTCATATGTTTGGTAATTGATAGTTTTATATATATGTATATATATATATAAATATATATATATATATATATATGTATATATATATAGACATATACATATACATATATATATATATATATATATATATATATATATATATATACATATTTATATATATATATATATATAACATATACATATACACATATACACACATACATACATATATATATATATATATATATATATATATATATATATATGTATATATATATATATATATATATATATATATATATATATATATATATATATATATATATATATATAGGGGGGTAGAGGGAGAAGTCGTAGTTAGTGTTAGTGGGCTGCTTTGCTAGAGTACTAAAACCAAGTAACACCCGCTACGTCATGTATTTCCACATTTACGTGGAGACTGGCGGCCTGCATCCATCCAGAGTCATGATATGTTTTATGATTTATATTTTGTAATCCTTTATTGTCAATATCTTCAAAGGGGGTGGGGGCTGTAGAATTAGGTTTATATATCTCTTACATGATAAAGAGCAAGTGTCTGTTTATATATATATATATATATATATATATATATATATATATATATATATATATTTATATATATATATATATATATATATATATATATATATATATATATTTATATATATATATAATAGTAATAATAATAATAATAATAATAATAATAATAATAATAATAATAATCTTCTGGTCACGCTAAGCAGCATAAGGGGGAGAGGGAGTAGTTGTAGTTAGGAAACGGAGAGGGCGTGGGTAGGGTTGAATCTGTTATGCGTGTGTTCATATCTATCTATATGCTTAGTCGTTTTGACAGGTCGCGCACACTAGTGTATATATACCGTATATATTTGTAAACATATATATATATATATATATATATATATATATATATATATATATATACCGTTTAAATTTGTAAATATATATATATATATATATATATATATATATATATATATATATATATATATATATATATACACACACACACAATATTGCTATATCAAAAGCAGTGCTATGAAATTGTTTTCGTCAGAGATTACAGACGGACTAATGCAGCTGAATTGACACTTGAATGGATTGCGTCAGGTCTGACTTAAGCAGCCTTATTACCATGTGAATGCAGTGCAATTGACGCATGAATGCAAGGCAATTAGAAGTTGTTCTCAGTGATAAGAAAATGGTAAATTTCGGTAACATCGCCAATTTAACTTTTTGATACTGTTCAGGTAAACTGGTAAAGGGTATATTGTATTATTGAAATTTGATATTTATAGATTAGTAACGGTATCAGTTTTATTGAAGTTGTGGAGGTGTGCTTTATGTAACACATACATGTACAGTTGAACACCAAACCTGAGTACATTGTCATACCCTTTCTGTGCTGTAACCAAACAGTTAGTGTAGGGGGAGATGGCAGAGGTTATGGGCAGAGCTTACACACAGGAACTCACCGCACAGTAAGGATGTGATAGGGTGCACTTCTTCAAAGAGAGGTGTGTCAGGATATCCTGTGTCTAACTGTACCTTTTAAACAAAAACAGCTGGTGTTTCATAACCACCAAATGCAACATGTACAAGGGATAGTCATTGATGTGAGAGCCATGGTACTTACTTCCATGACTCTTCTTGGAAGTCTCATGTTAACAGGCATTTGTTTGTAAGTTGGAGAAGTGCATAATAGCGTTAGTTATATGACGTTGATGAGGATTTTTAGTAGTATTTTTTATGGTTAAAAGGACTTTAATTGTAATTATTGTGTTAATAGTGGTTATTATTATTATTACTACTACTATTATTATTATTATTATTATTATTATTATTATTATTATTTTGTTATCATTATCAATATTATTACTCATAGAGGCTTACAATTACTTTAAAAGCAAGGCGTGGTTGTAAAGTTATGTGGATAAGATTTATTTTTATTTCGGGGAACTGATACTAAGTGGAAATATTTATGTCAGTGTCAGTGACGTCGTTTTTTTTTTCTTTCTTTTTTGTGATATCCTTCTTACCAGCGCTTCAAGTATCTGCTGTTCAATAGGATAGAAGTACCCTTCTTTATCGTTGCATTAAGGGACTCACAGGACTGGCTATATTTGGTGGTGAAACCAATCTGTAGAGAGAGAGAGAGAGAGAGAGAGAGAGAGAGAGAGAGAGAGAGAGAGAGACTAGATGGTAATTTGAAGGTAGGGTTGTCGAGGGGTAGGGGTTGGAGGGTGAGGTGGCTTGATTGGGAGCGGCAACTTCCGTTCATTTATTTGCCTTTGCCGTCCGCTTTTAGCTTCAAATAGAACCGCCGTTTGGAAAACACGTGCCGTAGAGAGATCAAATCAACTCGATTTAAAGTACTTGTGTGAAGTTGATCAAGTAACGTAATTATCCAAAAGCTCGGAGCGCCGGTCCAGGGGGAACCTCTAGCTATCTATCTATCTATCCATCCAGCCTCTTTCCAGATTCCAGAGGCGCGATTGGACAGGCGGAATTATGCAGGAGATGGAACGACATCCCACTGCTGCTGAATCTTTCAGCTTTGAAAAGCATGCTGGCACCTGCTCCTCCTCCTCCTCCGGCAGATGTATCATTTAGGGTGGCTGGAGGAAAAAGCAGGGCTCGATTTTAAATTCTATTAGCTTGACTTGCCTTCGATAATGTCCTGTTTTTTTTTTTTTTTTTTTTTTTGTGACTCTGCGGCAATTTTTATGCCTTTTCGGGTTTTAAAGCATAGATTTTTTAGGGTCAATTGACTTTACTTTTTTATGTACATTGCAGAATGTTGGACGAGATTAACAACTTTGAAATCAATTCTTGTTATTGGTGATGTCAAATGGTCTTATTGAATTATTTTGAAAGAAAATTGACGCTACTGGTTTATAATTTATGTAAATTTTTTAATATTGACAATCCTTATGGCATCTATAACGAAATCCAAATTTGTCTTTTATAAAACTTTGTAAGATTTGTAAGATTTGCATATTCTTGCATTTTCAGGACGGAGGAAGCGACTTAACTCAAATACAGTAATCTTTTAAACTATCTGCTAAAAAATAGGATGGTAAACACGGAAAAATTACGTTACATAGGAAAAATTCAGGTTTTCATTAACTTATATTATGTGCTTTTTATGTATATGTATATATATATATATATATATATAATATATATATATATATATATATATATATATATATATGTGTGTGTGTGTGTGTATATGGATGTATATGTATGTATGTATATATGTGTATATGTATGTATACTGTGTATATATATATATATATATATATATATATATATATATATATATATATATATATATATATATATATATATATATATATACTGTAGATATATATCCAAAATTTAACTGTAATACATTTCGTTAAACCTTCATTGTTGCAATTGAAAATGGAATTTCATTCTTATTTTCGACAAATATCCTAATTTTGAATAAATTCTTCCCTTATATAGAATATTTACCCCCAAACTTTCACTGCTGGTTTTTGGAAGAATTAAAAAAAAAAAAAAACTCAAACGAGGATGTTGGCAATAACGATGGGCGAAGTTGGAATATAGCGATGGGTATTATTTGATCGTTTGCTCCGTTCAAACAAAGCTTCGGACATAACCAAACACTCCAGTCGTAACTGAAGAACCTGACGCGGATCATCATTGAGTTTGGCCTGTGAAGGGCGCTTTGGAGGGGACAGTCATTTTTATCCCTTTTTTTTCTATAATCTTTTGGCCTTGTTATTCATTGTTTCACGATTTCCATTCTTATATATATGATTATTTACTTGAAGTTTTTTAGGGTGACGTTTTAATTTATTTTGAATTTCTAATTGAATTTACTCAAATTTTATCGTCTAATTCCTCTTTGGTTTTCAATTACATTTTCTCATATTTTATTATCAATAGATATTTCATGGTACGATGGTTATGCATTGTTAATTATTTATGATATATTTTTTCCATAAGTACTTCTGAACCTGTTTAATTTTATTTCCTTTTTCATTTTATTATCTATATATTTATGGAATGGAGAAGTATTGAATTAAAAGCTCATGATAGATACGTCTGGCGAAATCTCACTGAAGCCCTTTGCGTCAATAGGCTTAGGAGGAGATGATGATGATGATGATGATATAAATCTTTTACTTCGCATTTTCCTCTTAACTGGAATAGGCAAGTGTCTTTTATTCCCTGCTAATATTTGTCTTTAGATTTTCACATTTCTCATCGTTTTAGTTTGCAGTCCTTGAAGTGGCCGTTAGTTGGCCTCCTGTTATATTTAGTGCATATTTGAAGTAGAAATGCATTTCGATGTCTTTTTTAAATTAACAATTGTTTTGTGTAAATTACCTACCTCTTTATCTATCTATCTATCTATCTATCTATCTATCTATATATATGTATATGTATATGTATATATATCTATATATACATATATATACATATATATATATATGTATATATATATATATATATATATATATATATATATATATATACACCCATACAACAATAACAGCAACAAATGCATTCATGTCTAGCCCACTGCAGGACAAAGGCCTCAGGCATATCTTCATTCATATCTGGGGTTTGGCCAATTTTCATCACCATACTGGTTATTGCGGATTGGTGATGTGTGTATAGATTCTGTATATATATATATATATATATATATATATATATATATATATATATATATATATATATATATTATATTATATATATGTATATATATATAAAAGCTATAAGCTATGTGTTTATACTACTCTCTACTTTTCTTGTAAATATGCCAGAACATACAGACTGTTAGATGAGCAAAGAACCGAGTAGGCTTATAGGCCTACACTTCATTAAAGAAAGTTCAATGCACATCTTAGCATATTGTAATAACTGATCACTCTATTGTTAATCAAAGAAAACAGAAATAAACGGTAATAAAAGTTAGAACCCCATTCTCTCTCTCTCTCTCTCTCTCTCTCTCTCTCTCTCTCTCTCTCTCTCTCTCTCTCTCTCTCTCTCATTGTTCCCTTTCATTTATATTAGGAGCGGCTGCGACCTTTTCAGAAATAACATAATCGTGACTGGATAACCCCTCTCTTATCAATACGCTCATTGATATTCAGTGGCGTATTTTCACTGCTAAAGTGTATTTACAGCAGCGTATTTTGAATACGTTTAGCCAAGTCATTCTTATTTGAAGTGTGCCCCGAGTGGGACCTCAGTGTCCTCCTCTGGAATTTTTTTATACTCTTTATTCATGTTGATTTTATTTCTTCTTAAAGATTCCTTTTGGTTCTTTCTTTCCCTTAATGTTATTTTATGTCTTTTTTTATATTTTCAGTTTAATATATTACAGGTACTTTTGCTACATATATAGAGATGGAGATGATTTGGGGATGCTCTTCGCATTCACCAAGAGAGGTAAGTTCACCTAACGTCTAGCTGGGCTCCACAAAGCACTAGAAGATTTGGAAGACCTAGCCCCACATGGCTGGGACTATGAAACGTGAAGTAGGAATTTGTGAATGGAGAATTACTGAATTCAAAGCTCAAGATAAAAGATGACTGGCGAAATCTAACCGAGGCCCTTTGCGTCAATAGGGGAAGGAGGGGATGATGATGAATTTTGCTATGCTTTTTGATTTTTTAGATTTAGTGTTATTCTGCTAAATATCTCGGATGTAACATTGTCGATTTTTTCCATTGCCTTTGTTGACCAGATTTTAAAAGAAATTCATTTAGAGATAGCATACCTCAGCCATTATATCAGTATTATTATTACTAACCAAACTGCAATCCAAATTGAAAAGCAAAATTATATTTTATGTTTTTTATATTTTTTTATCATACTAAAAGTAATTTTGATATGCTTTTTAAATTTTTTATATTTTGTATTTTGCTAAATATCTCAGATCTACAGCCGATTTTTTATGTAATTCTCACATGAGTTTTTTTTTCTCTCAATCCGCACGTATCCTATTAAATCAAATATAAAGTCTTTTTTTTATTTAAAGGCTTTTTAAAGGATGGACGTAACAGATGATATATATGTTACCTCCTATCCGTAACGAGAAAAACTACCGAATTCACAAAAAAATTCTTATTTTACCACAGCAACAAGAACTGGAATCCGAAACTTGTCGAATTATTTCGAGTATTTCCCAGAATATCACGGTCTACGAATCTTAGCAGTGTTTTTACTCAAGCTTTATATATTTTTTTCTTTTATTAACGCTTATTGTAGTTAGATTAATGGGGTCACGTGCCAGCATTGCTGTCATAGTGGCATTTTCGTGACTTTAACTTTTTTTATCTTACTATTTCATAGAACAAAGAAGTTTTAGGGAGAGTGAATGAGTAAAGATTTGTTGGTAGGGGGACAAGATAATGATTTGCTAAGTTAGATTCTAAAAACATGAAATAGACTAGAAGGTTGGGATATTTTTTTCCCGAGTGTGTGGAAAGAGGATTTCACACCGTTGTTGATTTCAATAAATTAATATTTAATTCAGAAAGAGACAGGTTAGCTTAGCTGATTGAATGACCCACTTTTAATCATGTTGCCTTCCATATTATTAACTTTATTATTATTATTTTAATTTTTTAAGCTTTTGAAGTCCTTATGGAAATTATTTTTTATGTTGAGTAAAATTAGTAATAATGATAATAGTCTTTATTATTGATAATATAATTGTTGTTATTGTTTCAGTGAGTATCTAAACTTTACTGGTTTTGGTGCTTACTATTCATTTTTATAGGTAGGCAGTTAATATTATGATTATTATTATCAACTACATAATGACATTTCATTTTGTCAAAAAATACGGAGGGCATCATAAAAACCGTACTTTGATAGACCGAAATGATGATAGTGTGGTAATTTCCTATTCCTTTTGTGTGCTAATGGAGGAATAAACATGGACGGTCGTTCATAATGTACTTTGCAGTGATTACCGAAAGCCGGTGTGTCCTGGATTAGGTGAACTGTATGTAAACGTTTGTACTTTGTTCTTGTTTGTCCTGTTTTGCGTGTTGTTTATTTATGTCATTAAAATTTGCGCTTTTTACGCATTTTGTATTTGTTTATTTTTTCGTATGTATTTAATGTAGTAATAAGGTCTGGGTAATGTTGACCAAACGTTTAGAAGGATTATATAATTGTTGTTGTCTTTATATTATAACTTTATTTCATAGAAATATCTTTTATTTTCACGCTGAATTTGTTTTCATTCGTATCATAATTTAAGGTCTGGTTGAATTTTTTTAGACATTTCCTTATTATAAAATGGGTCGCTACTAGAAATGTACTCTAAATACTAACATGTGTTTTATAATGTTTACTCTATATTCATATCATAATTGAAGAACTTGAACAGTTTACATTCTTTAGGAAAATGTCTGATAATCCTGTGTTTTGTAACAGTTTAATTTTAACGGCTTATGCTATTAAAGCTTTGGGGTATTTGATATCAAAGATAATATCTCTAAACAGTATTTAGAATGTCTTAACTGTGGCTTTGTGCTAAGCTCTTGTTTCATTAGTTTTTGAAGTGAAGTTTGGTAAAAGGCTTTGTAATGCTGAACTGCGAAATGGACTTCAAGTAATATATTAATTATTTGCAACTCGATATCGTGAATGCAAATACTGTGAAGTTTTCACTTCTTGATTGTGTGTGTGTGTGTGTGTGTGTGTGTGTGTTGTTATGGGAACGTTATGGAGATGCAAGTTTTCTTTTTCAGTCTGTAATTACTTGGACATGTGTGGGCATCTTGGCATGACTATATGAGCACGTTTGTATTTTATTGTATTTGTAGGTGTTTGTGTACATGGTCTATGTGTCAGAGTTGTTTAAGTGGTGTAGTTTTGAGAGTATGTTTGAGCATTGGTGTTTGTATTTATTTTATTTTTTCTGTTGGATGTATCGATATATATAGTATATATATATACATATATATATATGTAATATATATATATATATATATATATTATATATATATATATATATGTATATTTATATATATTCATATATAAATATAATATATATATATGCATCTACATTTATATATATATATACTGTATATATGTATACACATGTATTTTTAGGGTTGTGTTTATGTAGTTACATAACCGAACGTACTATTTCTACCTAGTGATGTATATATATATATATATATATATATATATATATATTATATATATATATATACTTGTATCCTTACGGTTGTGTTGTTTCTGTAGTTACATAAACGACTGTAATATTTCCCCCTAGCGATGTGTGCGCTGTGTAATTGTGCACAGAGGAGCTCATAAACTCGCTTTTGATATGTCGGCAACAAATCCATCTGAAATCTCTTTGCGACAGATTGAAAAAACGAGGATCAAATCGCCTCGCTTATGTTTAGGAAATCAATGAGAGAGAGAGAGAGAGAGAGAGAGAGAGAGAGAGAGAGAGAGAGAGAGAGCTGGAGGTTTTTTTTTTGTAATTTTATTTAAGGAATGGTTACAGGGAGATCCCATTATATTACTATTAATTGTAATGATATTTAGTGTTTGAGAGAGAGAGAGAGAGAGAGAGAGAGAGAGAGAGAGAGAGAGAGAGAGAGAGAGAGAGAGATTATATGTTTGTGGGGGTGATTGAGAGAGAAGGAAACAGCATATTTTTTTTTAATTAACTCCACTTTACCTTGTTTCACCCTTTTGTTATGAATCCTCGAGGTAGATGTCATTTATAGGTAAACTGAAAGGGGGAGGGTTGTTTTACAGTTCTAAACAAAGGCGTTTTGGTATTATATATCTTTGATTACATTAAAGTAATCATAATTAAATGTAATCGGGCTTGTTAAATCATCAATCCGAGTAGAGAGGTAGGAAACCAAATTGAATTGATTGACTGAGCAATCGTTTGGTGAAAACGTCGAAGGAGAAACAAGGAAAGAACTAGCTATTGTTGGGCTGTGAATAAGTTTTCGCTTCAACTTGAGTTTGGAATTGAGTTGGATTCTTCGGTCTGTCGTCAGTTGGAATCAATCCCTTTGATAATGAGAGTATAGCAGCTTTTTGTGTACTTTCATAAGTTCCCTTGTTGTAGCAGACACTTTTTAAAGTTTCTGCTTGTGTGTATTTGTCTGCATTTGTGGCACTGCTTGATAGCTTATAGGAATTTGGTTATATTGAACAACTTCCAGCACACAGGATGAATAGAAAAGTAAAAAAATTTTAATGGGTTTTCTTTTTTAATGGTTGACTGTAGCTGGAATGAAAGTATTTGCTTAATGTTCATGCTCATCCCCCCCCCCCCCTCTCTCTCTCTCTCTCTCTCTCTCTCTCTCTCTCTCTCCTCTCTCTCTCTCTCTCTCTCTCTCAAATTCAAGGTTCGACCTCATACAGAAATGGCGAAGCTCTTTGAAGCGTGTAAGTTTAATTGTGTGGGGAGTTTCTGAAGCGTTATTGTTGAAGTCGTTCAAGGGATTCCAGGGCTGGGCAAGGCTGGATAGTAGTAGTTAGTAGTAGGACAAGGAGCAGAGCGAGGGTGGGCAGCTGTAGGACAAGGAGCAATAGGACATCAGAAGGCATTCGAAGTTGGGTTGCACCGAAGTTATTGCCTTTCTCCTTCCCAGCGGGTCATTTTGGTGGGGCGTCTTGCTACACGACCCTCTGATGTGTCTCCCGGATTGGTCTGGGTGATACGACTTTTTAACCTCTTGTTTAGGCTTTGTTCCTCCTTTAATTTTCAGTTATGATCTGGTAAAGAGCAACAGTTTTTATTATTAAAGCTTATTGATTTAACTAGCATTTTAAGGAACATATACCTTCCCTGCTAACATCAGATACGGTAGATAACAAGAAGATTCTGACATAAAAAATCTACATCCAGGTTAGGTTAAAGTTACTTATTTGACTTTACGAGTATTGCATATGCAGTATTAATATTTCATATACCCGACTTCCCTTGTAAATCAATATCTGTCAATGCATTCTTTTGACTTGAGTTTAGAAAACAATTCCACTTTCAAAATAAAATTAACAATAATTTTTTCTAATTTTAGTAGAGAGGTCAGATTTTGTCAAAGTATTTTTTATTGGATATAAATTTTATAGATCATATTTTCGTTTATGAAGTTTTTCTATTTCGGATTTTCAATCTTTTTCCCTTACCTAGTTGACCTGTTTCCCAACTCCGTATTTTGTTTTCCTTTTATTTCGTCCAAGTTTTGATAATTATGATATTTCGAATTTCTTTGTCATTTGGTTTATTTTTTATATTCCTTTTTATTTTGATATATCTTTCTTTGTATTTTTATGCATTTTGGTTCATTAATTTAGTATTTGTATTTAGTTTAAAGGCAACGGTCTGTAGTTAAAGTCAATGCTTTTCTGCGTGGGAACTCTCTCTCTCTCTCTCTCTCTCTCTCTCTCTCTCTCTCTCTCTCTCTCTCTCTCTCTCTCTCTCTCTGTCAAGAAAATCTCGTGTTAATTCATATGACAATTTTCACCCGAGTTAATTCCTTTTGAAATAGTTACGAATTGGTTAAAATACTACATCAACGGTTTCCACTATTTTTTAAAGACAAGTTTTTGTGCATTAATACCTATGCGAGAACAACGTTGACATATGGTAAAAATTATAATGTAATCATGTATTACTTAAAGCTTGTTACAGTGCGCCATAGGTTTTCGTATTGGAAAAAATCTAAGCAACCTTTAATGTGATTCTTTTACAGCGCGCCATACATAACCTACAGTCCCATACTCAAAAAACATGTTGCAATGTTTTTCCTCCAAATTGGTCTTGGGCCACCTTTTATGGATACTATTGCCCCATTAACAAAGGTGCTACACCTTCATACCCATGGGACTAAGAAAAATCAGTGTGAAACCCATTACAATGAATTTAGACGTTAACAGAGGTTTCCTTACTTTTACACTATAGAGAAAAAAATAAGTGCATCAGCTTCGTGGGTCTTAGAGCACAACAAAAAGGGCATAAAAACAGTTTTCACTTCTTTCTTCCCTCCCACCCTTGGAAGATGCAACCGCGAAACCATCTACCAACAGTTGCTGAATGTACAAATTTCCGGACGAACCACACACGAAAAGGTGTAGTTTTTTCTTACAAAACTTTCCTTTAGAGCCCTCCTAACTGATTAGTTCCGTCTGCATATTTTTCGTACTACTTCACCTCATCTACCACTAACTCTAGTGCACACCACTTTCAATTTGCCATCCTCTGTCACAACAGTTTCTGGCTTCACTATCAAGGACTTTTTATCAGAAGCCTCTCCTATTCTGTACATATGGCTAGGCCTTGAATCAGAAATATATTTGTGAATACGGGCCACAGCATACTAAAGATAGTCAAGACTTGTTTCTTCTACAAAGTCCGTCTTATAGATTTTTCTTTTAGAAACATTAAAAGCTGGAGATCTGAAGGAATTTATCCAGATACTAGAGCATTTTGCAACAAGACAGAAACGCAGTACAAGTGAATCTTTATCAAGGAACACAGCATAATAGGAGAGATCAGACTTTTTTTATATATAGGCCATCATCTCGCCTCGTTCTGAGTATTCTCCTTTCACACGTGGCAGTCTAAAGTGGGTGCTTTGTATGCCATGATTGCAAGTCATTCTACAATTCAACTCCACCTACTTATAATGGACAAATTTTTTACCAATTTTTTCTATTTCTAATGTATCTCAACCATTTCTTTTGGTGTTGAGAAATCTTTTTTCTTTTGCTTTCATATATTTAGGCAAAGTTTATGGTATTCATCTGTGCACCTTTCAGAGAAATCATTTATACTGTAGTGACAGTGCAGTCATGAAAATGCAAACTCTAACATATGAATAAAAATAAAATAGAAAATTTTTCAAAGAAAATTCAAGAAAAAATATGCAGTATTTTATATATATATATATATATATATATATATATATGTATATATATATTTGTATATATATATTTGTGTATATATATATATATATATATATATATATATATATATATGCATATATGTATATATATATACATATATATATATATATATATATATATATATATTCTGTATATATACATATGTGTATATATATATATATATATATATATATACACATATATATATATATCTATATATGTATATACATATACATATATATATATATATATATACATATATATATGTATATATATATATATATATATATATATATATATGTATATATATATATATTTTGTATATATGTATACATACATATATATATGTATATATATATATTTTGTATATATGTATACATACACATATATACACACACACACATATATATATATATATATATATATATATATATATATATATATATATATATATATATCAGTCTCAGCCGTAGCTAGTCCACAGCAGGACAAAGGCCTCAGACATGTCCTTCCACGTGTCTGTTTATGGTCTTTCTAGGCTATTCTATACCTGCAAATTTTCTTAGCTTGTTAATCCATGGTTTTCTCTTCCGTCTCCTATATATATATATATATATATATATATATATATATATATATATGTATACATATATATATATGTATATATATATATTTTGTATATATGTATACATACATATATATATGTATACATATATATATATATATATATATATTGTATATATGTATACATACACATATATATATACACACACACACACACACACACACATATATATATATATATATATATATATATATATATATATATATATATATATATATATATATATATATCAGTCTCAGCTGTAGCTAGTCCACAGCAGGACAAAGGCCTCAGACATGTCCTTGCACGTGTCTGTTTATGGTCTTTCTAGTCTATTCTATACCTGCAAATTTTCTTAGCTTGTTAATCCATGGTTTTCTCTTCCGTCCCCTATATATATATATATATATATATATATATATATATATATATATATATATATATATATATATATATATATATATATATATATGTAGTGGGTGGGGGTTAGTAATTTTATATGTATATTACATTTTTCAGTTCCTTGTCCATTTTATGTTTTCATCCACTGTTGTTTATTATTTTTTTTTACGTTTATTTAATAAATATGTTGGACCCATGTTGAATCCAGGACCCATACAGTAACCCATACTGTCTGGGTCCTGGTTGAATCACAGAACCCACAAAAACAGAATAATATCAAACAAACGGCGTGGCGTAAAAAAAAAATCGTGTGTGAGTTTTTCCTGTCCCGATATTAGGCCACATCGAAATTGGCCTTTGTGCTTGCTGTGAATTTTCCTCGTTGTTGACCTTTGACCTTTGCGATAGCCATTATTCTCAGGTGGGAACGGTCCGTGCATTAATTTTTATTCTTATGCTTTATTTTTATTTCTCTCTCTCTCTCTCTCTCTCTCTCTCTCTCTCTCTCTCTCTCTCTCTCTCTCTCTCTCTCTCTCTCAAAGTCTGAAATGTTTTTTGTATGACTATATTTACTTCCTGGATTCAGTTGCTAGAAAGCTCTAATTGTTAGTATTCAATTCATACACAATATCATGTACATACACAAATTAGTATATGTGTGTATGTATGCATTGCAAGCATATATATATATATATATATATATATATATATATGTTCGTTGGTGTATAACAGTAGACATCCGGATGTTATTTATCTAGGTGTATGCATTTCAAATTTGTAATGGCCAGCTTTGGATTCCCGCCATATCACTTTAAAAATAGTGAAAACAAATCTTACGTATTATTAAAATACCATTTAGGAATTTGATAGATTTCACTGCATTGAAAATAACAGGAAGAAAACATAAAAGTAATCTATATCAATAGTTTTTCGATTTTTAAAACTTGGCTTGCTTTTCAACTGAGGCGTGTTTACCCCAAGTGTGCTGTGATATGGTAAAGTTTCAATTATTTGTCTTATTGCCTAAAGACTAGTAGACACATGTTAGCTTAAGAGACATTTACTTCATCGTGATAGCTAAACTCAATTTTTCAACGTCAATATTTCTTTTTCGTATTTAAATAATTTGTTATTGACTTCTTAATAATAGTCTTTTTTTTTTTTGTGGAGAATGTGCTCTTGTTAACGTTCTTCTTAAATTGATATCTTTAATCTGTGGTTATGTATCCCATTGCTCATTGGCAAGTTGACTTAAAACTTAGTCTTTTCAAATTATCATTATTCGACAAAGGTAAACTCGTGAAGGTACTCGCTTTAGTATTATAAAGTTGATTGAAAAACAAAACTAATTTATTTCGAAACAAAACTAATTGATTTTGAAACGCAAAAATAAACTTTTAAGCATTCAGGATATTTTTTTTAGAAAAGCTACGAGGTCAGACTTGCCTAATTTAGCGTAACCTTGCGTGTATCCTAATTTTATTAGTAACTTGTACAACTAACAAGCTATATTCTTCTTGTGATACTTGCTTCCTGCTTTTCACTTCCACTCGAAAAATAAAGTAATAAGATTAACGTTGGAAAATAGTTAGAAAGCATGTATGTGTAAGAGTGATACTGATCTTTCTTATATTGGGGAAAAATATTACCTCGGCATTACCTGTACAGTTGTCTCCCTCGTTAAGACTCTCCATGTGGGGACTTTGATGTTATTTGTTACAGTTTTCGAAAATAATTATATTGGATAATCGGAAAAATCCCAGATAGGGTATTATTGGCGCTACAGTTATGGAGCAGGTGAAGTCATTTGAGAGAGAGAGAGAGAGAGAGAGAGAGAGAGAGAGAGAGAGAGAGAGAGAGAGAGAGAGAGAGAGAGAGAGAGAGTAGACAAGAAAGGGAAATTGAAAGTGAACAATATACGATATGGGGAAACTTTAGTTTCTCATTAGTTCTAATGAAATTCTACTTTTTCTTCCCATTGTCAAGAAAGTTTCCCTAAATAAACTTTCCATATCATTCCTTAATTTTTTTTTTTTTCATATTGAGCCCATAGTGTCATCTGTTTTTTTTTCTATTTCACTCAGCGATGCTCTGGATATTTTTCCCCATTTGTCTCTATTTCCTCGAACTAAGTATCATAGTTTTTTCCTCCATTTCGTTTTGGTTCGTATAGAAAGTGAAACTTTGGTTTCTTATTTTATTTCATCACAATGACCCCTATCTCCCATTTCATGCATTTGACCTCCTTCATCGCAGGTATATCTCTATACTTTTTTATTTTCCTCTGTTTTTCATCCCCGTCGTCCTTTTGTCCATTTGTTGGCACTGGGTGCCAGATGGATCTTTTAGGGCCTTCGTTAGGGGTCTGGAGGACGGGTTTCGCCTCGCAATCGTAGCCAATCGTGTCGTCATTATCTAGGGAGGAGTCGATGGGTCCCTGGGTGATGAGGGTGGGTGGGATTTGGGGTCGGAATTGATGATCCAGAGAGGAAGAGAAAGAGAGAGGAGAGAGACCGTCTATCAAGTGTGAAATTAAAGCGAAATCATTCATTTCTCTCTCTCTCTCTCTCTCTCTCTCTCTCTCTCTCTCTCTCTCTCTCTCTCTCTCTCTCTCTCTCTAAATATTTCAGTAATAAATAGGGATGTCAAATAGCATGATTTTACAAAGTAATGCATGTTCGATCGCCGATACTTTTAAATTTATCAAGCAAGGATTTTTTAGCACGGGGGTGAAAACTAGGTTGTCAAAGTCAATCTAGCTTTTGTGGGAGTGCTATTAAATCTTAGAGTGAGGGAGCTTTTTAAATGCTTGAGTTAAGGGGGCTCAATTGTGACTATCTCTTTCTTTGCTCCTATGCCATTGTAGTTTTCTAGTTTTTTTAATTGCTGCATAGCTTACTCTGTTAAAAAATTCGCAGTTTTTAATCTGAAATTCTCCGTAAAAATATACTGTTTTCTGCCGTATTTCAGTCAAATATAGGCTACCGTAATTCTACCTTTTTCTGTTATTATCTTTTACGGATTTTTTTTTTTTCGTAATATCACTCCTTTACTTAAATATATCCATTTTTAAAATGGCAAGTGCCTGGCAACATTTATTCATGGATTTTTACCTTTTTTTACGGCAAATTTTTAACAGTATGGTGCTCAAGCGCTCGACCAGACCAAAGGCTCTGTGCTATACAAATTAAATTCAAAGAAAGTGTTTAGCGAATTCGCTTCGAGTGCCCATAATTTTCCCGTGTCAGATATTATCATGTTAGTATGCAAATGCATCAGTAACTGCCATGTCCATGCTACTGAATCAAGGATGCACCACTTTAGAAAATTTCTACGGTGAAACCTTTAAATGTCCACACTATAGGCACATCATTAGTGCATTGTTTTCCTTTACTCACTTATACTGCGTCACTCATTATGCGCTTTCCAATGTTAATTAAGACCCTTCCATTCCAATATAGTCAAGGCCATTTTGCGGCCTTCCTGTCTCCTCTTTCTTATCAAAACTTCCGAATCATGTGGATTTTTTTTTCTTTTTGGTTATTTTTTTTTTCTTTTTTTTAGGAAGATACAATACTATACCATATTTGTTCAAATCCAGACGAATTAGATAAGAAAATTGGTATTATGATGTTTATGAAGTATCATCTCTCTCTCTCTCTCTCTCTCTCTCTCTCTCTCTCTCTCTCTCTCTCTCTCTCTCTCTCTCTCTCTCCGCTTTACCATGTGTCCTATTGACATTATCTACTTTAACAGCTTCGAGGTATTCTCTCAGATGCACCTCACTGAACAGTCTCCCCGGCCTAGACCCAGGGTTTAGCGATATGCCAAAATTACAAATTTCAAATCACTCCAAGAGGAAACTGGTAAATGGAAGATCAGGTATCTTTATATAAAGAAAAAAACTATGCTAATACTTATTTTGAGTAATCTAAATAAATATCCATCAGTTTATAAAGATTATAATGTCATAGATTCAAATACTTTTAGACTGGCAGCCATGACATCCTTTCGCAGTGATTGTATGTATAGATCTAAAGAATATAATTTTTCAATAACACTTGATAATGGGAGACTCTATAACTTCATCTAATGATAGAATTGTAGAATAAGGACGTATTCAACCCTCGCTCTGCCTCATGTATTCACTGTCATTTTGTGAATAACGTTTTGCAACGCAATTGGCGTTGTAATTGATGTTGTGTCTCCTCTTCCCCTTCCTTTCCATATAGTAGGTTATTTCACGCCTTGGTCAGCCAATGGGGTGTAATATTATTAGGCTTTTATTGTTTCCCCTCGGTTCTGTTAGGGGGAGGGGGGGGAGCCGTTTAGGTTGGTGGAAAGGTGGGGAGGGGAGGGAGCGAAGAAGCTGTCTGGAGGGAATTGATGGAATGAAGCTTCATTTTTAGATTCTCTCGTTTTAGGTTGGGTTGCCAAGACAAGATGGATAGAGAAGGATTAGGGATGCCCTGAGGGATTTAATGTTTAGTGTTTGTACGTATGGATGTATGTGTATATATGGATGTACATATTTATGTACGTAGTTGTAAATGTTAATACATATTTACGTACGTGCTTTAGCTGATGTCTATTAATGAAGTTATATATATATACATATATATGTGTATATATACACACACACACATATATATATATATATATATATATATATATATATAATATATATATATATATATATATATATATATATATATATATATATATATATATGTATATGTATATATGTATAAAATGTATGTATGTATGTGTTGTGTTGTATACATTTATATATATATGAATTAAACTTATTGTCGTCTTTTCTCCATTTTCTTGTAATTCTTTTTAGGACAAACTTTCAGAAGGAAAAAATAATTTATCACTGAGCTGCTCCATTTTTATAACCTTTTGCTAACATTTGTTTCGGCCAATAACCAATGGCTGTCATCAGTAGACCTTTCAAAGATATTGCCAGTGCAACCTTATATATGGAAATGAGAAATTCTAGATAAGAATTGATGCGAACATTTAACAAAGAAAAGAACTGAATGAACATTTCTGGAGAGAGATTTGGAATCTTCGATGAAATCTCAATTTACCAGTTAATTGGGCGCTGGTGAGACCCCGGTGATCAGTATTGGAAACTAACAAACACACGCACATACATATACTGTATATGTATGTGTGTATGTATATATATATATATATATATATATATATATATATATGTATATATATATATGGTTTTGTGTGTGTGTGTATATATATATATATATATATATATATATATATATATATATATATATATATATATATATATATATGTACCGTATGTGTGTGGGGGAGTATGTGTATACCTCAAATATTAAGTCACTAGCATATTTTAATTTCGAATTTACAACCTTGGGAATGAATACACAAAGGGAAATTATTTTTTTGATAGGGCTTCTACACAGGCCTTGTTTAAAACCTACGACTGAATTGATACAAATTTGTAGAGAGACTACCAAATAGGCTTTGAAGAGATATAATACGTTTATTTCAACTCAGCCCTACAGATTCTTGTCGAATTCAGGTGTTTGTACTTGAAATCAAAATCAACTCGTCTCCTCAATGGTGGCCGATTACTAATTGTATTGGTAAAAAACACATTTAACGTTTCTTTTCTCTGCTTCAATATCTTTTTTTTCATATATTTCACTCTGTTGCAACTGATGTGTAGTTGGAGTCCTTAGTATGGAAAAATGGATTCTCTTTCTAGAAACGAAGAAAAAAAAAACTGATGGGTGTTTAGTTCGGATTTTAATTTCTTACCTGTAATCAAAGCAGGCAGAAACAGTCGATAAGGGAGGCAACCTGGTTTAAAACGGATTCCCCCACTTATTCCATATCGCCACATATCAGCTGCTTGCCTTTTTTTTTAACTAACCCCTCTCCAATTTCTGTTTGTCTTTCTCTCCCTCTTTCTTACAAATTTGTGTATTTCTTAAATAGTATCCGAAATTATTAAAACTTTTGTTTTTCACCACCAATGAGGTAAAACTCAAGGTTTATTTTCTGTATAAAGGTTCGCCCTATCGTAAACATGTCATACTTTTATGCCTGATGTTGCTGCTACACATCCTGTGACACACTCTCAGGTTGGACTGTTCCCCTGCTTCAAGCTCACCTTATTGCCACTTTCATAGCTAAGGTAAGGCATTTATCTACAAGGTGAACAGGTATTTCTTGGAAGAAAATGTAAATAGAGAGAGTGAGCGAGAGAAATAATTTCAGAAATACACCAATTTACATAGAAGCAGAGAGAGGGAGAGAGCAAAATGGAGAGGGATTCAAGAGCGGGCCAGTGATCTGTGGAGACCTGGCATCAGTGGGCGAATCTTTTTCAAACCATGTGCCTTCCCCTATCGGCCCTTTCTCCCTGCGTTGAGTATAGCAGTTCTTTACTTTCCATTAGCAATAAATATGGAGTTTGAAAATTCTTAGGGATTGGGTAGACGAGTTCTGGGAGGTGTTATTGCATGATTTCATTTTAACCTTGAATGAAGTTTCACATGAAATTTGGCTGTGATTTAAGAAAGATGAAGGTTGTCCGGAGATGATGTGCAAGTTATATGATTATTTGTTAAAATTAGATGAAGGATCTTTTTTTTCACCAAACTGAGTTAACCTAGTTCCAATTAAGAGAGAGAGAGAGAGAGAGAGAGAGAGAGAGAGAGAGAGAGAGAGAGAGAGAGAGAGAGCAGCTCTCAGTAATAAGAATCAAAACTTCACAAATCTCATTAAATTTTACACTGTAGAAACCACCCTAGATCACGTAATATTAAATCAAAACAAATAAACGTTATCGATTGATATCATGTCTTTGTTTCAGGTTTCATGCACGATGCATAAAGGGACTCATTCTGTTCCTTCCTTTGTTTCATCGGCGAGTATGGTTCGTGGGCTCCTTGTCTTTCCCTCTGTCTAATCATTAGGATGAAGATTGAGTTTCGAATTGCTCTTTCCTGCTGGAAGGAAATGACATTTCATGTTAGCTATTGCGGTACACTCTGGTTGTGTAACTGTATCTGAAAGGAAATGACGTGCTATTCACTGCTTGGATTATTTTTCTCTTTTTCGTCGACATGTATAAGTTATTGCAACGTACTTATTGTTTTTTATATGCAGGCGGGTCCAAACACACACACACACACACACACACACACACACACACACACACACATATATATATATATATATATATATATATATATATATATATATATATATATATATGTATACATATATATATGTATTTATATATATATATGTATATATGTATACATATATTATAGATATATATATTTATATATATGTATATGTATACGTATATTATATATATATATATATATATATATATATATATATATATATATATATATAATATGTATATATATCGTGTGTTTATCTGTCCATTTCTTACATCTAGAACAGAAGATTATAATTTAATTTGATTAAGGGATGTGTCAGTTTTATGGTTATTTTTACTGACTTTCTAAATGTCTGCGTGTCTGCTATATACAGAAGCACGTAACATAAGGGATGTTTACTTTTTGTTTGTGTGGTCATGTTTATATTAGAGATACATCTTGTTTTTGTAGGAATACATTGTTTTCTAACGTAAGAGAAAGTACACCATATTTTTCATGTACCCCTTGTACTTACATGCATTTTGATAAAAGCTTACGGAGGATAAAATTATCATTGATGCAATATTTCGATGTGATTTTTCAATATATCTTTGCCAACAACCTTATGTATATAATCCCCCCTCTCTCTCTCTCTCTCTCTCTCTCTCTCTCTCTCTCTCTCTCTCTCTCTCTCTCTCTCTCTCTCTCTCTCTCGATATGATTTTTCAGTATATCTTTGCCAACAACCCTATGTATATAATTCCCCCACCCACCCTCTCTCTCTCTCTCTCTCTCTCTCTCTCTCTCTCTCTCTCTCTCTCTCTCTCTCTCAAATCCCACATCTTCGCTCTCCAAATGTCATAGGGATTCTCCCAAAGCCAGTCATGGTCTTCTTCCACACCCACATTGTCAATAGAGATACGCACAAACATCCTTCCCAATTTATTTATCTATTTATTCAGGGTTTTCTGCTGAACTGATTTCACCTGGGTCGTTAGTTTCCCGACACGAAGTCAGTTCCTGTGGTTTTGTCTCTTTGTTGTTGGTATTGCTAAATTAGAAAGGAAAATTTGTTGGATTCACGGGACGTTATCTTTTGATCATGTGAATTACTTGGAAGTGTATTTATTTTAATCTTTATATCAGTTTACTATTATTATTATTATTATTATTATTATTATTATTATTATTATTATTATTATTCTTTTAAAAAACCTGCATTTTTACTTCGATATGTGTTTTTGTTTATTCATAGAGTAGATTTATTAAAAAGCTTCATGTAGTTGAAATAAAACTCTAGTTTAACACTACAGCAGTGTTCTTTATCTTTAATTATTATTATTATTATTTATTATTATTATTATTTTTTTTATTATTATTTTTATTATTATTATTGTTAATATTGGTAATGTTGTTGTTGTTGTTGTTGTTGTTGTTACCGGTACCTAATCATATTTATGAATATTTTTATATCTTGTATTAGTTTTCTGAAAATCATATTTTTAATATTTTTTTTTTATTTCGCAAATGGCTTTCTCTTGAAAAGAAAAGTATGAGAACCTTCTAATTGGGCTTCATGTAATGACAGGGAAAGAAAGAGGAACTTTGCATTTATATGACCCAGCAAAACGTGAGAGCGAAGAGCTGGAAAAAGGAATGATGCAATCCCTTGCGATATTTTTCTCTTCGACTGTCATTTTGTCTTTTGAGTATCTGATCGTAAACACAAATAAGGGAATTCAAGACCTTTAGCAACAATGCAGTAATGAGATAGCTTACATTTTTCAGTTATATAGTTTACACTCACTTGTGGTCACACAGACATATACATTTGAATCGTACTTTTAAGTCTTGTGTATATAAATGTGTTTGATTATATATATATATATATATATATATATATATATATATATATATATATATATATATATATATATATATATATATATATATATATATAGAGGAAATGATGAAATGAGAAGTATTGATTTAAAAGCCCAAAATAGAGACAACTGGCGTAATCTAACTGAGACCCTTTGCGTCAATAGGGTTAGGAGAAGATGATGATGATGATTATATATATTCACACACACATATATATATATATATATATATATATATATATATATATATATATATATATATTCAAATTTGTTTATTAAATCCATGATATATATCATTTATATATGTGTACATCCATTTATATTTTGCTATGCGCAGAAAGACGATATGTATGAATTAAGCTTCGCCCCCGTTCCGAAGAATTATGTATAACACTAATAATTTTTCTTTAAAAGAAATTGCTAGTGAGGATAAAAATAGTTAATTCGCATTCGTGAGTAAATGGCGCTTATCATAGGAGGAACAGAACTGAATTCAAATGCATTTTTCGTTAACTATCTTGATTTTTTTTTAGTGTGTATGCGTTGTAATTTGCCGATGTTCTATTACTGCTGGTTTCTTGCATTTTGCTTTTTTTGGAAGCATCGTAATTTGTACTGAGATTGACGTCATTGGTACGAAAAACCACACAGGAAATTTTTTCTCATGCATATTTAAGACAAGCTTTCTCTTGCAAAGGAAATTTGTTCTTTCGTGAAGTACATCCATAATGTTGAGATGGGTCATGAATAGGTAG
>NC_090728.1:169466790-169471790 GCF_036898095.1 Palaemon carinicauda
AGGATGCTAAGAAATAGGAGGAAAGAGAAAGGGTTGTTGTTGTAGGTTGGACTGGGATATATACCAACACGTGCTCTTTCTCGTGAGGCCTACCTTATTGGTCGATGTTGATATGTCGTGTCATACCTCTAGTTGATGAACTAAAATGGTGAAGAAATCATGATTATACATACCTTAAACGTGTATTCGCACGAAGGAAGACATATAAATGTATTTTTATTCCTCTCGGTGAAGATCATCATAGTTGAATTTATTTCCTTTTTATCATTCTTTCTTTATGAATAATGTGTTCTTTTAGTTCTCATTTATTGTAACCTTCAGCTTTTATTGCGTCATAGATATCTTCATTTTTTGTGGCTTAAGTAATGCTTTATTCAATTAATTGGGTTGAGAAACTTTGCCTTTGATAATTCTAGGTAATAGTGTTAAATGGTAGTAGCGATAGAAATATTTTTTACTAATGTTATGATTCTCTCTCTCTCTCTCTCTCTCTCTCTCTCTCTCTCTCTCTCTCTCTCTCTCTCTCTCTCTCTCTCTCTCTCCAGCACAAATAAATTCATTAAATTCAATACCAAGTCGATAGCATCTGCTATTTAATCTTAAGTGCTTTGATGGTCCTCAGTATTGAAGACCACTGACTTGCACATATCCTGTCTAAAAGGAGTTGTTTGCGGACTAAGCAATTATCCTTCTGGATTCCTACAGAAGTTCCGTGGGCGAAAATGGGAGAGAGGCAGGAATCGCCATTAAGGATAAGGGACACTGTCATAAACTTTTATCTTTTTTATGAATATTGTTGTGATATGATGGAACACTAGAACTAGCTTGAGTCTTCACAATTCACAAATATTTGTTTAAACAGAATTACTGATGAGTTTATATGGGATTAATATATATATATATATATATATATATTATATATATATATATATATATATATATATATATATATATAGTCACACAAGTATCCTGGACCAGGGTTCGAAGCCCGGCCGGACAAATACTATAGTCTTTGAGTGATTTCGCCTGGGGCTCTGATCCCGAGGTTGTTAAGAGAATCCAGATTTTAATGTGTTAATATATATATGGCTTATTGGAAATATATATATATATATATATATATATATATATATATATATATATATATATATATATATATATATATATATATGTATGTATATATATGTATGTATATATGTGTATATATATATATATATATATATATATATATATATATATATATATATATATATATATATATATATATATATAATCTTTATGCATCATTTACAAATAAACATAGTAAATTGCTAATAAACTATTGGATGATTTTTAGTATACCTTTAATAAATCTACATTTACTAGGATTTATATGCAAAACAACTATTATATTGCTTGGTGGAATTATTTTCTTCAGTATTTCATCATTTCCAGATCTTGTTCTATATTTAGACGAATCATAGGGTCCTGTAAAATGACCGTAGTGTTGCGGTTAATGCCACGGTTTTCAGGGGGTTGTCTCTCTCTCTCTCTCTCTCTCTCTCTCTCTCTCTCTCTCTCTCTCTCTCTCTCTCTCTCTCTCTCTTTCAGGGCTATCGCACTGGCATAGTCCTTTTTCTATTTTATTTGTTCATGTTTGACCAGTTTCTTTCTATTCTACAGAAATTACTCTTCATAATATTGAACCATGTATGAGCATATTGGTGAATGCGTATTCAATTACGATAGGGTGTTTATATATATATATATATATATATATATATATATATATATATATATATATATATATATATATATATATATATATATATATATATATATATGTGTGTGTGTGTCTATATATATAGTATGTATATATATGTATGTATGTATATATATATATATATATATATATATATATATATATATATATATATATATATATATATATATATAGAGAGAGAGAGAGAGAGAGAGAGAGAGAGAGAGAGAGAGAGAGAGAGAGAGAGAGAGAGAGATGATTATTTATATATATCTATCTGTATATGTATGCATGATATGTATATAAAGGTATGTGTGTATATGCATATATATATATATATATATATATATATATATATATATATATATATATATATATATATATATATATATATATATATATATGCGTGTGTGTGTATTTATAAATAGAAAATTTATAGGTAAACAAAGGTTAGAGGTCATTGCCTTCAACTAATTTCGTTCTACGCAAAATAAATGAATGGAAAAACTATCAAGAAAAATAAGGTTTTGCCATTCATACAGTTTTCCCTTTTCAAAGCGACATTCGCATTTCCACTTCAATAGGAAATGACCCTCCAGACTATCAATCATAATGGAGAAAAGTAAACACAGGGCAAACATCCTTTTGTCAAACCCGGACATCGGTTTCATCTGAACAAATAAAAACCCTTCCATTGTTGGCTGAAATCGATGGCTTTTGCATATGCTTCAACCCTGAAAGTCTCGAATATAATCATGCAAATAATTGTATTCGGTACCAGATGCCAGATATAGCTTTCGGTACACGTCGCTTGAATACCCAAAAGCTCTCAGGTATGATTGATGATTTGCACCGACTGACGTTGATGGTTAGTTTATCTCTCACGATTTGGATTTATGCTTCTTCTGCGTAGGGAGATGCAGCATAAATTTTTTCTTTATTGTTATTTGTAGATCTGTGTTTGGAAGACATTACTTTTATCCTAACAAAAGATGCTTTTTAAGGTGAGTTGATGTACGAGAGATTACTGTTCAGGTATGATTACCTCGGTCATTACTATACTGATCTTTTATTATTAAGTAGGAATTTATTCCGACTTGAATGAATAAATAACCAATTTATTGATTTTTTAAATTAAATTTTTTATTGATAATAAGTAGGAAACACTCGCCTCTATTGATAAAATTACTCCCTGTAATTCCTTCATTTAAAATTATTTTTAATTCCTATTCCTTTCCCTGAGGAAGTGAGGAAATGAACTTTTTTTCAATTAGGAAGAGTCATTGTAAAACAAATTTCCCTCTGAGTGGGAGATCCTCCCCTCCTGAAGGCTAATGTCACCGAGGAAGAGATTGTTTCCTAATTTCGGTACTGCATTGGGGCTCATCAACCTCTTTCCTCTTGCAGTCTCTCCCTGCGGAGGAGCGGGTTTGGGGGACGGTTGTTTAATGAATGCCTCGTGACTACTTCCTTCCATTTTCTCTGATTAATTGCCACGTCTACTTTCCGCTGCAACGCGTTCTATCCCCCTTTCCTTTTCGGCGTCTGGTGTCGACGCCCAGTGTGGCTCGCTCCCAGATTAATTCCGATGCGTACGTATAGTAAATTAGGAGGGAAAGTTTGCGTAAACTCTAACTCACGCAAACATATCGAGACTTTGCGCGTGCTTTTGTGCCCTTGTGTGTGTGTGTGTGTGTGTGTGTGGGTGTGTGTGTGTGTGTGTGTGGGAGAGAGAGGTAATTTATAAGAAATAAGTGTGCAATATGCTTTAGTGCCATTGTGTGTATGCCTATATATATGCCTATATATATATATATATATATATATATATATATATATATATATATATATATATATATATATATACTATATTGTGTGTGTGAGTGGGAGAGAGGCTTAATTGTGCAATATGCTTTTGTGTCATTGTGTATATGTATATGTGTGTGTTTGTATTTGTGTGCGTGAGATGGTGAGAAAAAGTAATTTTTAAGATTAATTGTACAATATGGTTTTGTGCCCTTGTGTATATGTATTTGTGTGTGTGTTTGTGTTTGTTATTGGGAGAGAAAGGTAATTTCTAGGACTTAATTGTGGAGTATGGGTATTTAGTGTTATCGTTATTAGAGTGAAAGTTTCCACGAATAGGAAAGTTGAGCTTTAATTGGCTACTTATAACTTCATATCTTTATAACTGGTAAAGTTTTACATGTAAGTGATATCTGTATGCTATTTATATTTTATGCTGCTTCTTCGGAAGCTTTATAATCAAACCCATCCTGATAAAATTCTTTTAGGATTCTTGTTTCTGGTTATGAAATATAATCTATAACTTATGTTATATCAGTTGCTGTTTAGGTTACTATCGTCTTCTTAATTAGTATACCTTATGCAGGCAATGAGGCTTCGTCTTATTGCTAAAGCTTTTTCTTCACAGTTTCTTTATTATACAGAACACTGTATAAAGTGCATATATTAGAATGTCTACGTACCACTCGCCAGAATATATTCGGTATAACGCACGCTGCATGGGACTTAATATTTAATTGAACTTTTCTATATTTCCTTCATAATTGCATTTACTTATTTTTCATATTCTGTGTTTTTCATAGACACATCGACCTCCTAAAATAAACTCTTCACACTGTAGCATGTATAGACATACTACTGTATTTTTTTGCTGCTTGTAATTTCATCGTTATATTTTATGATTATTTTTTGTTTTCCCATGTTAACCAATCAATGAGATTTCGTAATTTCCCGCAAAGAAATATTCACTTTGTGAACAACAGTGGAGAAATTCTCAGATTCTTCAATTAGATGATCTCTTATTAAAGGTTGTTGACAGTAAAAAAAAAAAAAAAATTAATCCTTTGGTCTCTCGGTTAGATTATCTCTTAATAGAGATTATATTGGCGATGCTCTTCACTTTGGTTTCCTTATTTACTTGTTTACAGTGTTTCTTCTTCTCTATTATCCAGAATTTCCTTCTATCCCTCATCCTCCCATCTCCTAAGACTACAAACTTTCCAGACCGAGTGAGCCATTAGCCAGGGGTTGATGTGAGGCCAGATAGGCCAGGTGTTAATGGTTGCAGGCAATTAGTCCCCAACCAGAAAAGGGAGATGCTATCAACAACGTCTTTTCTCTTTGCCCAAGATGAGGATTCCTCTGCTCTCCACCGCACCTCTCATTACAAATGTTGCTATCTCCGGGATATAATATCCGTAGGCCAACAAAAGCATCCTGTAGGACTCCCATT
>NC_090728.1:169479290-169484037 GCF_036898095.1 Palaemon carinicauda
CAATAACAATTCGCCATCGCCCATAACAATTAAAGGTCTATTCACATCTCCTGCCTACGAATTTCGGTGGGAATATGGGTACCCCGAACGGTGTGAATGGAATGGAGTTCGGTCGGGCAAGTTTATTCATGTACGATCGGTCGCAAAGTTTAGGGGACTTGATTGGGGGTCCAGAAGCCGCTGGCCCCGTTTGGAAAATGGGGTTGGAGGCTTGTCGAATAAAGGAGGACCCTCTTATGGCTGCTGCTTTGGTAGGGCTTGCTATTGTCAATCTAAGGGGTTATGTAGTTGTAGATGAACTCCAAAACAGCGACTTGGAGATAAGAAGCGAAATACGTGAAATGAACGTAGCAAAGGGAAGTCTTCGAGAAAGGAAAGCGATATAATGAGGGCAGGATGCCGTGCCGTTGCAAAGGCAGTATAGTTCTCCCTCCTCTAATAGAAAATAACATTTGGTGGAGGTCATGCATCACCATCATATGCTTTTTCAACCCCCCCCCCCCCACACACACACACATATATATATATATATATATATATATATATATATATATATATATATATATATATATATATATATATGTGTGTGTGTGTGTGTGTGTGTGTGTGTGTACATGTATAATGAGTTCCATGTAGTTATTTGCTTCTCTTGATTTACGGTATGAAATAAAAGCTTAAGTTGCTATGCAGTGTCTTCTAGAAATGCTGATCGTTCTTAGTCGTCATGGTTGGAATTATTGAAAAAAAATACGAGTAATAAAATGTTTCATAAAAGCATTTACACAAGTGTTGGAAAAGTGATACAAAATTTGTCCCATACACTTTTGTTGACTTCACATGAGAGAGAGAGAGAGAGAGAGAGAGGAGAGAGAGAGAGAGATGAGAGAGAGGAGAGAGAGAGAGAGAGAGAGAGAGGATTGTATATGTATGTTTCTCCAGATTAAAATAATATGATAATCTAGAGGGTATAGTAGTTTTTTGTAACGGAAAAATAGAGAAACGTGCTTGGGATTAGTTTGCACTTCTACATTATTATTATTATTATTATTATTATTATTATTATTATTATTATTATTATTATTATTATTAGCTAATCTACTACCCAGTTGGAAAAGCAGGATGCCACAAGCCCCAAGGGCTTCAACGGGGAAATTAGCCCAGTGAGGAAAGGTAATAAGGAAACAGATAAGGATGATGTACCTGAATGTAACCTCAAGCAAGAGAATTCTACCCCAAGACAGTGTAAGACCATGGTATAGAGTCTATGGCACTACTCAAGACTAGAGAACAATGGTTTGATTTTGGAGTGTCCTTCTAGATTAGCTGCTTATCATAGTCAAAAAGTCTCATGTACCTTTAATTATGCTGTTTACGATTGTTTACGTAAAAAAAAAAGATTAGGAAGTAAAACTGAACTCCATCTTTCAGGACTGTACTGTATTTTGTATTCTATAGTCCATTTCTTTTAGCGATGCATATTTGCACCGACTCGCAGGGGTGCCCTTTTAGCTCGAAAAGTTTCCGGATCGCTGATTGGTTGGACAAGATAATTCTAACCAATCAACGATCAGGAAACTTTTCCGAGCTGAAAGGGCACCGCCGCGAGTCAGTACAAATATGCATCGCTAAAAGAAATGGACTATAGTGTTTCACGTTTAATTTACTGGTCTCTGTGATATAAACTTTCCAGCTTCATGCCCCCTCTGTGATGGACTGGTTACAATATAAGTACAAACTCTCCGATGTTTATGAAACGGTTGTGTTGAAGTTTTCCTTACAGGAGTTTCATCCACGACACTTCAGTGGTTTCAGATGTAATAGTGATTACTCTATTTGTTGTAGTTTGTAGAGTTTTGCCTATATAAAAATACAGTGTATATATATATATATTATATATATATATATATATATATATATATATATATATATATATATATGTGTGTGTGTGTGTGTGTGTGTGTATATGTTGTATATATATATATATATATATATATATATTATATATATATATATATATATATATATATACATACACAATATATACATACAACAACAACAACAACAACAACAACACCACAACAACAACAAAAAACTCGCACAGACTCACACATGCCATGGAAACTACACACGTTTATGTTGCAATGTTAGCACAATGTCAGGCTAGATAGGGTTGATAAAAACAGGGTCAATTTCGTTTTTTTTTATCCTATTTTATTTTACTCTAAAAAATCATTGAATATTTCCTCCCCTATTTTGGTGGAGGTTTGCGACAATTTTTTCTTTTTTTATTCCTTTTTTTTTTTTTTTTTAAGGGGGGGTTAAATTTTATCCCTTTTCGGTAACTGCGTGCGAAATGGATGTTGGTTTTTGAGGTACATATATTTTGTTCCATTCTCCATTTCTTTTGGAATACTTCCCCTCATGCCAGCGTGTGTAAGATATGTAATATTTACTATTACTTTCCTGGTTTTTTTTTTTTCTTCTGGACAGTATTACGTTGTTTTTTTTTTATTTTTCACTGTGTAATTTTTCAACATCCGCCCCTCCTCCTCATTTCTCTATTTTAGTTTCTTTTTCTATTTTCTCTGATGGTTTTACACCCTATCTCAGTATATTTCTATTGCCAGCTATTATCTGTCTTCCTCTTCAACCAGTGATTGATGGTTGGCATTTATATTGACATTCAAAGTGGGAGATAATGAAGAGAGATTAGCTGGCGTGGTATTTCAAGAGTACCGAGACATGAAGGTAAATGCTCCACTTTAGTATCAAATCTTTAGAGAGAGAGAGAGAGAGAGAGAGAGAGAGAGAGAGAGAGAGAGAGAGAGAGGAGAGGAGAGAGAGAGGAGAGAGAGAGAGTCATACCATTTTTTAGATGGTTCCTTCTTATCTATGTATTTATTCTTTTTATCTTTTCATGTCTTTGACTTCAAATGAGCTTGTACAAACTGTCCATGTTGTGATGAGATAAGATTAAAAGGTTTTGATTATGTTTTTCCAATTTTTCTTCATCTTTTTATATATTGAGAGAGAGAGAGAGGAGAGAGAGAGAGGAGAGAGAGAGAGAGAGAGAGAGAGAGAGAGAGAGAGAGTCATACATTTTTTTATGTCTTTGACTTCAAATGAGTTTGTACAAACTGTCCATGTTGTGATGAGATAAGATTGAAAGGTTTTGATTTATTTTCCAATTTTTCTTCATCTTTTTTTTTGTATATTGAGAGAGAGAGGGAGAGAGAGAGAGAGAGAGAGAGAGAGAGAGAGGAGAGAGAGAGAGAGAGAGAGAGAGAGGAGAGAGAGAGAGAGAGTCATACATTTTTTTAGACGGTTCCTTCTTATCTATGTATTTATTCTTTTATCTTTTCATGTCTTTGACTTCAAATGAGTTTGTACAAACTGTCCATGTTGGGATGAGATAAGATTAAAAGGTTTTGATTATATTTTCCAATTTTCTTTCATCTTCTTATTCTTTTTATATATTGAGAGAGAGAGAGAGAGAGAGAGAGGAGAGAGAGGAGAGAGAGAGAGAGAGAGAGAGAGGAGAGAGAGAGAGAGAGAGAGTCATACCATTTTTTTTTTATTTTTACAAATTGTCCATGTTGTGATGAGATAAGATTAAAAGGTTTTGATTATATTTTCCAATTTTTTCTTCATCTTCTTTTTATATATTGAGAGAGAGAGAGAGAGAGAGAGAGAGAGAGAGAGAGAGAGAGAGAGAGAGAGAGAGAGAGAGACTTTAGAGTTTTTATCACATTGGAGATTATCTCGCGTAGATTCAGTCATTATTTGCAATATTCATTACATGCATTATAACAACTCTGATTTTTTAATTTTTATTTAGATTGAATATAGATTTCACCCAAATTTTAGGACTGAAAAATTAGGCGGAAACATAACGCCGAAGCTCATCAGCAAGAGAGAAAACTTATTCAAATAACTTTTGAATGCTTGTAATGGGTTGGTATGCACTGGGGGGAAATAGCTACACATTTATTATTATTATTATTATTATTATTATTATTATTAGCTAAGCTACAAACCTTGTTGGAAAGGCAAGATGCTATTAACCACCAATTTCCAATGGGAAAAAATAGCTCAGCTAGGAGAGGAAACAAGAAAATTAATAAAGTATAGGAGACGTAATGAACAATTAAAATTGAATACTTGAAGAACAATAACAACATCAAAATAAATCTTTCATATATAAACTATAAAAACTAAAAAAAGAAAAGATAAAAAAACCAAGAGGAAGAGAAATAAGTCTGGTTATGATAGTGTCGTGGAAGATCTAGATTATGTAACCCATGTCCACTTTATATTAATATTGAAAGACAATTGATAACCTCATTTTTATTGGATGCTATTGGAGACCGGAAATATCCTATTGGTTTTGTTCGGATTTAAAACAGTATCTCACCTAAGATGGACGAATGTGATTTCCTAGTTTTATGAAAATTCTCAATTTCCTTTTTTTTAATTCCGTGTTATTAACTTTACGTGTACTGTACAGTAGTTTGAGAGGCTGGAATTTATGTATGTATATATATATGTGTATATATATATATATATATATATATATATATATATATATATATATATATATATATATATTCATATATATACATATACACATATATATATACATATATATGATACATATTATATATATATATATAATATATATATATATATATATATATATATATATATATATATACATATATACATATATATACATACATATATATAC
>NC_090728.1:169484537-169489537 GCF_036898095.1 Palaemon carinicauda
GGAAGACGCTTCTCATAGCGTGGTTGAGGTGATTTATGATTACTTATTTAATTAGGTAATATACGTATATAGTGTCTGTATGTATCTATATATGTATAGATGTATATATATATACATATATTTATAATATATATATATATATATATATATATATATATATATATATAAGAGAGAGAGAGAGAGAGAGAGAGAGAGAGAGAGATTTTGTTTCCTATGGAAGGACTGTCCTCAGGCGTCATCTTCAGGTTTCATTGGATGAGTTTCTTAGCAGTTTTAGCCTTATTCCCTCCCCATACTTATTGAAGGCGCTTATATGCTGATGCTGTCGAGTTTTATTATAGATCACCCATCCATCTATTGATCAGAACCAGTTTTAAGAAATTTTTTCCTCTGAGCCTTGGCTAAACGGTTCAAGTGGCCTTTCTTTACAAACTAACGTTACTTTTCTTATTACTAAAAGACAGCTCGCCAATTATGGATGACGTTGATGCTGTTGTTGCTGTTGTTTACTCGATTTTCTATTCGTTAAATATTGTTGTCAACGCCTTGTACACCTTATCGATCAAGCCGACACTTGTCTTCTGAGATGTGTATGTCATGTCTGATGAAGTGTTGGCAACGTGGTGGTCTCACATCAGGCGAGAAATTTATAGTTTTGGCAATATGCAGATATAATAGTCGTCAAATATTTTAAGAAGAAAATTTATTACTACAAATTGATTGTGATGAACACTAATGATTCGCCTTTCCTTTTATAGGCATGGGATCATTATTTCCAGGTATCTCACAAGAAATAAGCCTTGAGAACATATGATTTTACACAGCGAAAGATTCCAAAGAATTAAAGAGCAATAAAACATAAACAGCAGTAGTTGTAGCAACACATCACACACCTTAAATCTAAGTAGAACAGTGACAGACACTTCTTTTTCATGTGACACATCTCTGTCTTATCTCCCATATACCATTATCTTGCACAGCATCATTTTTGGAGTGGATTCAACACTCATCCTAAACAAACCCCCCCCCCCCCATCTCCCTTTCCCCTTCCTCACATGGTGTATAAATATGAAAAAAAAACTTCGTCTGGTTTTATTTGTTCTGCTTAATTACCTCTCTCTCTCTCTCTCTCTCTCTCTCTCTCTCTCTCTCTCTCTCTCTCTCTCTCTTTTATGATCCTCAATGGTAATTGCTTCTTTTATGTTATTTTTTTCTTTATAGTCTTTAAAAGCATTTTTTTTTATGTTGCTTATTATAAACATCCCCTTTCATTTTATTATCGCAAGATATTTCAGTTGGGTTTTAATTTGTATTTGTAAATAGGGGTATTATTATTATCAAACATTCTTTCTTATATATATTTTGGTATTATTTTATTGCAATCATTGGTATGAAAGGATATTTATATTAATAGAAATTGGTTGATAAACAGTGCTTTATAATTCTACTTACTATTAACACTAATTTATTTTTCTTTTCTTTTCAGGTAAGTAATTGACGGTTGTCTGAATCCAGATTATAGTAAGTTATGATTTAATTTCTTCAAATTCGATAATGAGATAGGCACGACTGAACATCTGGCGGGTGTGGTAATGTCCCTGACTGGTGAACGCCAGACTGGGGTTCAAATCCCGCGCAAACTCGGTAGTTTCTTTGGTCACTACAGCCTCACCATCCTTGTGAGCTAAGGATGGTGGTTTTGGGGGAACCTTTAGGTCTATCTGTTGAGTCATCAGCAGCCATTGCCTGACCTTCCTTGGTCTTAGCTTGGGTGGAGAGAGGATATAGGTGCTGATCTTATGTATAATGGTCAGTCTGAAGGGCATTGTCCTGGTCGATGGGGCAATGTCACTGTCCCTTGCCTCTGCCATTCATGAGTGGCCTTTAAAATCTTTAATTGTCTATCTCTGTCTCTCTCTTCCAAAGATCATATAAGATATAAAGAATCATCTCAAGACTAGGTTAGTTGTGATGTGAATATTAGGAATGGTCCAATTTTATATACACACACACGCATACATATGTATATGTGCATTAATTCACAAGAAAAATTAAACTGGGTCTAAAAAATGAAACGTGGTCTAAATCCTGAACGGGTTTTCATTTTCTTTTGGTTCATTGCACGCATACAGTACGTACACAAACACACACATAACTGAGATTGGTTGTGAAAGGAACTTTGTCATGTATTTGGTATTTTCCGATGGCTATATAGCTTCATATGTTAGGATATAAGAAAATAGAATTTTCTATTTTGTTTGGGCGTCGTTCTGCATTCTCTCTCTCTCTCTCTCTCTCTCTCTCTCTCTCTCTCTCTCTCTCTCTCTCTCTCTCTCTCTCTCTCTCTCTCTTGGTAAGGTAGCTCTAATTGAAATATTGTGAATGCCAGAGGAAACGAATAAATGAATTGAAGATGCCAAAAGAGGCTTGTGTCGTAAAAATAATGTTTTGACAATAATTGTGTGTGTGTGTTTGTCCGTGTGTGTGTGGCAAAGCAATCGGTCTCCTTTCAACATCTTTACGATTCATTCCTGTATTTATTCAGGTGATGTTTTCCAGCAATCAATTGGTCTATAAAAGTGTGATGCCGTTGTTCTCTGGACTGCAGGATTTTTTGCCTTAGAATTTTTTTTCTTTTTTTTTGTGACCGTTGCGTAAAAGCCTACGTCTTTGTTTATTTTAATGTTTTATGAACTTTGCGGTTTCTTTTGTGCTGGAGAGAAAGTGTTGTGATCAGGGGTTATGAATACCATTTACCTTGCATTTTGGTAGAAGGAATTCTATTCATGTTAAAGTGGTTGCGATTTGATCAACTTTATATTTTGCTATTATCTTAATTATATTGTTATTATAGAAAATATATATATTTTTTGTTTAATGGTAATATTTTATTTTGTTCTTATTAGTAATATCTATTATATTTTGTTGTTATTTGACGGTCTTATAAAATAGCTTTCGATATGGCTATGAACTTTTTTTGTCACTTTAACTTGTGACATTCGAAGTAAGGTGAAACTAGAAATGATATTTGTCATGACATCTCATCTTGAAAGACTTCCAGCCAAACCTTTGGTTTATAAGCTCCTACACTAATCAGAGAAGAACTATATTGTGAAAATGTTAAACAGGATGGGTATTATTAGAAATTTTTAGTAAATTGTAGTTTTCTGTCTACTATTCTTCACCTGTATTATAAACCAATTTAGTGTTTTTTTTTTTTATAGAAATAAAGGTCTTACAATATTTGAGATTCAGATAATTGAATGAATACATTGATGAATAAAAAATTGGAAGGAAGAATAGGAGGTACAAAGGCTACCGCTTGTTTCACTTCGCTTTCAATTGTAGAAAGATTTTCTTTTCTTCGCTCATGTGGTTTCGAGGAAGGTTATTCATAGAAAAATACAGTTAAGTACATATCATTTTCAATAGAATTCTATTATGAATTTAACATTCGTATTCAGTTTTTCTTTTTTTTAAGCTTTATTTCTATGCTATTCTCGCTTTTGTCAGATCTGTTGCGTAATGTTGTCGACATTTTTCGGAAATTTAATGAATTCTACCTTTTTGGAAACTTATGACTGAAGGATTTCATAAACTAATATTTCCAATTTTTTTCTAGGTAATCTTTGCGGATCATCTAGGTCTTAAAAAATGTGGGCTTTAAAAAACAAATTTTCTTTTTGGTTTCTAAGTAGATTCATTTATGAAAGAAATATTTCCAATCTTAAGTAACACTATTTTGAATATTATATAAGTTTTTAAATAATTGATAACAAATATGCTCATTGAAAACTTTTAATATCGAGTATTATATTACAGTTATTGCGGAAGGTTAAAGCCATGCTTGAGAATATACACCACATTATTAGATCATTACTATCTTCGTTAAGTAAATAGGAGTACAATAAGCCTTAAAACATAGTTGTGTAAGTGTATCAGACAGGTTTACGTAAAGCAAAGTGATGTTATTAGATCATTACTATCTTTGTCAAGTAAACAGGAGTAAATTAAGCCTTAAAACATAATTGTGTAAGTGTATCAGACAGGTATATGTAAAACAAAAACATAACTCTACCTGACCGTATATAAAATTGTTCCTACACCATAATGAAACATTATCGACATCGCATAACATCGAAGAAACAGATGAAGATGTAACAACCAATATATTAAAGATTCAGACATTAAAGGAGCTTTAACATGTAGTAACTGGAAGTCATTTACCCTGCTTAGACATCTGCATCAGTCGAATCATTATCGCTGTCAGAGTCAATGCCAGTGAAGAAACATCAGGCCTAGAGTCCTGGTCATTTTTCACATGAAGCAAGTTCACAGCAGCCTGTAAACAGCTTTGGTTGCACAGTTTTTTTTTGCTGCAAAGGCACTTCACCATCCCCAGAATGACTTGTAATCAACCTGGCCATAAGACTTGAAACAATATAGGCCTTTGATGTTTTGGCTTATGTTTATGGAAATTTTACTGACTGTTAATACCAGTTTTAGCTTCTGTGGACAGTTTTCACATCAACTAAATCTGATATTTCAACCAGATTTGCTACTTGAAGTGGATGTACGTTTGATGAACTTATGTTACACATGAAGGACATTACTTTTCCAGCATGCCTTATGACAATGACATCAATCGCATGCACACCAGATGGGGGGAGTTACAATCTTGTTCTAAGTGCAGGGTTTTTGGATATTTTCCCCAGCTGATTTGAGGGGATTCCCTGTATTTAGCTTACAAACTTTATACTCGTACAGATTTTCTTGTTTCATTTTGAGTAAAGAAACGTAACTTCTCGAGCGGAGTGGTGTTTGATCTCGTAAACCGCACAGACTGGTCAGATGGGCCTGAATTATCCATATCCAACCCTGTACTTTTCCTCTTTCGTCCATATAGTCAGTTGGCTGAAGCTGCAGACGCTGCAGACACTACTTGCTATCCAACTTTTGTTAATGGCTCCCTGGTAGCAATTTTGCTGCCAAAATGCACG